>NW_007249208.1:478380-499163 GCF_000164805.1 Carlito syrichta
GAAAACATTACACACACACACACACACACACACACACACACACACACACACACACACACACCATGAAATATTACTCAGTCATCAAAAAGAACAAAATCACGTATTTTGCAGGAACACTGCGAAATATCTTAGGTGAATGAAATCAGAAACAGAGTCAAATGCCAAATACTCTCAATTATGAGAGCTAAATAATGGGCACCCATTAAGAGAGCTAAATAATGTGCACACATGGACACAGCATGGAATATAGACACTGGAGACTCAGAAAGATGGAAAGGTGGGAGGGGCTGAGGAATGAGAAAGTATCTAAAGTATACACTATTTAGGTGATGGTTATGTTGAAATCTCAGACTTCACCACTACAATATATCCATGTAACAAATCTGAATTTAATACTTCCTAAATCTATATCTAGAAATGAGTTCTTATATCTTTTTAACTGACTCCTTTATTATAAAGTGATTTTATTTTTCCTTGAACACACTATTTGCGCATAAATATATCTTTTAATGATATAATAGTTGCTCCAATTTTCTTTTGATTAGTGTTAACATGTTATATTATTTTCAGTTTTTTTACTTTTACTTGTCTTTCTATTTAAAGTGGGTTTCTTACAGGCAGTGTATAGTTGAGGGTAGCTTTTTATTAAATCTGACAATCTCTGCTTTTTCATATGGGGTATTTACAACACCTACATTTATTGTGATTGGGTTTAAGTCTTTTCTTGATTATTGGTTTTCTATTTTTTTTAATCTATCCTATGTTTTAGGGCTTTTTTGCTTTCTTTAGAATTAAGCATCTTTTGTTTTATCTCCATTTTGGCTTACTATCTTAGTGGTTACCTAAGTGTTTATATGATATATCTTTAACTTATAACAATTTACTTATAACTATGTGCATAATAGAACAACCATTATTTGTACATATTTCCCTTTAAGTCTTTGTGTTATTGTTGCCATACATTTTGCTTTTATATCGTCATTATTTTTGCTCTAAGCAGTTGATTATCATGTAAAGATATACTTAAAAAAAGAAAAACATAATATTTATCTACAATGTTGAAATTTCTGGTACTCTTCATATCTCTATGGAATCCTAAATTTTCATCTGGTATCATTTTGTTTTTCTTCAAGTGTTTCCTTTAACATCTCTTATAGTATAAATCTGCAGGTAGCATATTCCATCATCTCTTGTATATCTGAAAAACATTTTAATTTTACTTTTGTATTTGAAAGACATTTTTACAGGTTAAGGAATTCTAGATTGACAGGTTTTTTTTTTCCTGTTCTTTATGATGTTGCTTCATTGTCTCTGGCATGCATTGTTTCTGAAGAGAATCTGCTGTCATACTAATCTTTGGTTATCTATATGCAATGTGGTTTTTCCCCATTTGGCTCCTTTTAAGATGTTATCTTCACCACTAGTTTTAAGCAATTTAATTATGATATGCCTTGATGTTGCTTTCTACACATTTCTTGTGCTTTGCTGAGATTTGGGGGTTTATATGATTTTTTATTCTTATTTTTATTTTAAAGATGGGTGCAATTCAGGGATAGGCATATACATGGTCATTGGACAGGAAGTTTGGACCTCACTTTAGTCCCCATTTCACCTAGTTTGAGATCACATACCTTTATTGATGAAGTGTGCCTCCTCCTTTCTCCCATGGTAGTTTCCCACTACTGCCAATCCTTTTCTTACAGTATTAGGATAATTGTTCAGGGTCTGCTTATAAGAACATGTGGTACTCAGTTCTTTGTTTCTGTGATAGATTTCTGACTATTATAGACTCAAAATCAATCCAAGTTACTGAGAAGTTCAAAATTTTGTCCATCTTCGTGGCTACATAATATTCTATCATGTATATGTACCACATTTTTAAAATCCAGTCCACTTTCGATGGGCAGCATGGTTGGTTTCATGTTTTTGCTATCGGGAATGATGCCGCAATAAACATGTATGTGCGGGTGTCTTTTTATAAAGAGATTTGAGTTCCTCTGGGTATATTCCCAGAAGGGGAATTGCTGGGTCATATGGAAGGTCGATTTTTAGATCTTTTAGGAATTGCCACATTGTTTTCTATAGAGGTTGTACTACTTTACACTCTCACCAACAGTGTAGAAGTGTTCTCTATTCGCTGCATCCTCTCCAGCATCTGGCTATTCTGACTGAAGTTAGGTGGTATCTCAGTGTGGTTTTAATTTGCATTTCTTTGATGACTAGTGAGGGTCAGCATTTTTTTCATATATTTGTTGGCTGTCTTATGTCATCTTTTGAGAAGTGTCTATTGGTCTATGAGTTTATGACTTTTGTCAAATTTGGAAAGTTTTTAGCTGTTATTCTTCAAATGTTAGTTCTGTTTTCATATTCTCACATTCAGGGAATCAAATTAGTTAGGAATTATGCTAACTGAAGTTGACTTACCACTCATTGAGGTGCTGTTCATTTGTTTCATTTTTAAATCTCTTTTTTTAAAAAATCATAGCTACTCATTAAATCACTAAATTTTCTCCTACAATGCATAATTGCTGTTAATCCCTGCCAGAGAGGTCTTTGGTATTTTTTCCCCTCAGATATAGTAGTTTTCAATGTCTAGAGGCTCAATATGGGCTTTACAAAGGTTTTTTTTAATCTCTCCTTAACATGTTCATCTTTTCTTATAACATCTTAAATAAACAAAATAAAAATAAAATTATAATTGTTTTAACGTACTTCCCTAGGAATTCTATAATGTGTGCCATTTTTGATTGACTTTTATCCTCACTATGGGTTGTATTTTCTACTTCTTTGTATATCTGATATATATATTTAATTGGATATCAGACATTGTCAATTTTAACTTGTTGCATACTGGAAATTTTGCATTCCTAGAAATACTCTTCACCTTTTTTCTGGTAAGCAGTTTAATTATTTGGAGATAGTGATCTTTTAGATCTTGATTTTGAGCCTTGTTAAGTGATGCTAAAAAGAGCCTAATCCAGGGATAATTTGTTTCTTCTAATGAGACAAAACTTTTGAGTGCTCTATCTCATTACTGGTGAATTTTAAGGTTTTATTTTATTTATTTATTTTTTATTTTTTTATTAAATCAATATTTTTTATTATGGTTTTGTGGGGTACAGTTAAGGGTTAGGTGTACAATTACGTTTCATTCAGGCACCCTGTTGATAAGAGGTGTTTCCCCTTCCCCAGAATTTTAAGGTTTTAAAATCTGGCTTATAGGCACAGGCATTGTTATCAGCCTTTGAGAGTACACTAGGTTTTTTTTTCTCTAATTATTTTTGTGATGCTCCATACCCCGGTCTCAGGCAGCTTCCTCACATGCATTTTTAAGGCAGTATTCCTCTAAATATTTAAAGAGGTCTCTCTGTAGGTCTCTGCAGATCTTTAGAGGTTTTGTGTATGTGTGTACATGTGTGTATATGCGTGCACATACTCCTTTTTGGTATGCTGGTCTTTGAATGCTAGCTATCTTGACCTTCCTGGGCTCCTAACTGTGTCTCTTCAACTTGGTGAGAGGTGGTAAGTTGCTCACAGAATTACAGATTTGACCTCATTTGTCCCCATCTTTCCATCTCTCATGAGTCACTGTCCTTTATGACTTGATGTCCAATGAATTTAGAACCACATTTACTTTTTAAGTTGCTTCTAAAAAGTAACCAGGGTAACTCTGTTTTCTTTTATTACATCCTGGACAGAAATAGGAGTAAACCATAAATATTTTTCTTTGTTCTGAGAGGAACTGAAATTACTTGAAAATAGCTTCACAGTTTTAAGATTTGTTTTTATGCTTTGTTAGGCAAGCCAGTATTTATTTTAGTCTCAGATTGATTTTTCTCCACTTTTGAAGTATTCTTTGAGTATTCTATCAGATGCTCCATTAAAAGGACAAAATATACCTCACTTAAAAAGTCTTATTGGTAACCTTTCTTCTCCCCCTTCCTCCCTGGCTCCAAAACTGTTCCTACCATAAACACCCAAATAATTTAAGCACAATATTCTTATAAATCTTGAAGAACCAACCACACTATTACTATAATTTCTTGACAATGCTAAAAAGATAGAATGAGACACATTTTAGAAAGTGGAGCTACAGATCTTGGGGCAGGATTTCGAAATTTACAGACATAAAACCTTCCCGGGACAGATAAGTAGAACAATTAGGGTCTGATTCTCAGGAACCCTGAGAAAAGGTGGTGAACGATTCTTACCATTCTGGTACTTTGCAATGGAGAAGAGATGACACATTCCCAACATTGCCAGTTCTGAGATTGAGGGATCACCATGGGAGCACAAAAGAGCCAGCTCTGCGGCCAGGTCACCCAAACACAGAGTATTAAGACTTGGCTAATGGAGAAAGAAAGGAGAAAATGCATTTGCTAGGCATAGTCAGCATTAAATGTCTGCATCTGATCCTGTGATATATCAGTCTAGAATTAGAGGCTAAGCTTCATAGTTTACAAAATCTGCATTCAAACCCAGCTCTGTTACTGAGTCTCAATGTCCTCATCTGTGAAATGAAGATCATAAATGTGACTGTGTAACAGTTACTGTGGAGAGTAAGGGGGAATCTTTATGACAAGAAAGAAAGCTTCTCACAAAGTATTTGGAAATAATAGTGCTTCAGCTAATGATAGTTTCTATTCCACACAGCAGGAAGAAACTTACTAGTAGTATATTACCAGGGTATGGGGAAGTAGAGCAGGATGTGGTTTTCCCAAATAATATTTATTATTATTTCAACTTTGTGGGTCTACATGTGCAGGTTAGTTACATAGATATATTCCATGATGGTGAGGTTTGGGCTTCTATTTTAAGCTTTCACCTAAGTAGTGAATGTGGTACCAATAGGTAGTTTTTCAACCCTGACCCTTTTGCCTCCCTTCCTCCTTCAGAAGTCCCCAGTGTGTGTTCTCATCTAGACATCTGTGTGTTCCCAGTGTTAGCTGCCACTTATAACTGAGAATATGCAGTATATGGTTTTCTGTTTCTGCATTAATTGATTTAGAATAATGGCATCCAGATGCATCCATATTGCTGCAAAGGACATGATTATATTATTTGAATGACTGTGTTAATATTCCATTGTGTATATGTACTGCATTGGCTTTATCCATTCTACCACTGATGAACACTTAGATTGGTTCCATGTCTTTGTTGCTATGAATAATGCTGTGATAAACAGACAAGTGTCTTCATAGTACAACTATTTATGTTCCTTTGAGTATATACTCAGTAATGGGATTGTTCAGTGGTAACTATTTTTACCTATCTGAGAAATCTTCAAACTGTTCTTCATAGGGGCTGAAATAGTTTACATTCCCACCAGCAATATATGAGCATTCCCTTTTCCTTACAACCTCAATATCTATTGCTGTTGTTTTTGACTTATTATAATAGCCATTCTGACTGGTGTGAGATGGTATCTCATTGTGATTTTTATTTGCATTTCTCTGATGAAATTGAACATTTTTTCATGTTTTTCGGTCACTTGTATGTCTTCTTTGGAGAAGTGTCTGTTCATATTCTTTAATTTTTTTCTTGTCAATTTATGTTCCTTATAGATTCTGAATATTAGTCCTTTGTCAGATGCATAGTTTGGAAATATTTTCTCCCATTCTGTAGGTTGTCTGCTTACTCTATTGAAAAGTTATTTTGCTGTGCAGAAGTTCTTTCATTTAATTAGGACCCACATGGCAAATTTTGTTTTGCTACATTTGTTTCTGAGGACTTGGTCATTAATTTATTGCCTAGATGATGTCTGGAACACTGTTTGCTATGTTTCTCCTAAGATTTTTATAGGGCTTACATTGGAGTCTTTAATCCATCTTCGGCTTCTTTTTTATTATTTATTTTTATTATAAAGATGTGGGGTACAATTCAGGGTTAGGTAGACAAACATTGATTATGCAGGTACCCTTGTTGATGAGGTATGCCCCTACTTCCACCTAGCAGTTTCCCTCAACTGCCAATCCCACCCCTCCCTCCACTGACAGTTTTCCACTACTGTCAATTCCATTATGATAGCATTGTAATTCTTCAAGTTCCGCTTATGAGTAAGTACATAAGGAATTCTGTTCTTTGTTTCTGAGATAGATCATTGAGTATGATCGACTCTAAATTCAGCCAGTTGCTGCAAAGTCCATGGGTTTGTCCTTCTTTATGGCTGCATAATATTCCATTGTAAACATGTACCACATTTTATCCAGTCCAGCTTCGATGGGCAGCATGTTTGGGTCCATATTTTTGCTATTGTGAATAGAGTTGCAACAAACATATGGGTGCAGGTATCTTTTTTATAGAATGAATTGAGTTCCTCCAGATATATTACCAATAGGGGAATTGCTGGGTCATATGGAAGGTCAACTTCTAGTTCTCTCAGATATCAGCACACTATCTTCCAAAGAGGCTGTGCTAGTTTGCATTCCTACCAGCAGTGTAGAAGCATTCCTTTCTCTCTGCATCCTCACCAGCATCTGTTGTTGTTTTATTAATGATGGCTATTCCCACTAGGGTTAGGTGATATCTCCATATGGTTTTGATTTGCATTTCTCTGCTGATGAGTGAGGCTGAGCACTTTTTCATCAACAGTGTCTGTTGGCTGCCCATATATCTTCTTTTGAAAAGTGTATATTTATGTCTTTTGCCCACTTTTTTTTATTTTTTATTTTTTTATTTTTTTTTTTGAGTTGGAGTCTCACTCTGTCGCCCAGACTGGAGTGCAGTGGCCGCTCCCGGCCACCGCAGCCTCGACCTGCTGGGCTCCGGCGATCCTTCCGCCTCAGTCTTCTGAGTAGCCGGAATTGTAGGCATGCGCTACCACGCCCGGCTGATTTTTTGATTTATTGTAGAGATGAGGTCTTGCTGCCCAGGCGGGTCTCGAACCCGCGGACTCAGGCAATCCGCTCACCTCAGCCTCCCAAAGGCGCGGGATTACAGGCTGAGCCACCGAGCCCAGCTTGCCCACTTTTTAATGGGGTTGTTTGTTTTTTTCCTTTTAGTGCGTTAGAGTTCCTTGTAGATCTGAGATGTTAGGCCTTTGTCAGACATACAGTTGGCAAATATTTTTTCCCTTTCTGTGGGCTGTCTCCCTGTTCTCTTGATGGTTTCTTTTGCTTTGCAGAAGCTCATGAGTTTGATGAGGTTTCATTTGTCTATCTTATTTCTTAAGGTATGGGCATTAGGGTTCTGAATAGGAATTGGTTGCCAGTTCTAATTTCCATAAGGGTGGCTCCTGCGTTTTCTGAGATTCTTATAGTTTCAGGTTTTACATTTAGGTCTTTGATCCATTTAGAGTTAATTTGTGTTGATGGTGATAGGTAGTGATTCTATTTCATTATTCTGCTTGTGACCAGTGAGTTTTTCCAGCACCATTTACTGAATAGGTTCTCTTCTTCCCAGTGGTTGTGTTGAAGGTTTTGTCAAAGATGAGCTGGTTGAGAAACTGAAGCTTGGCTTCCAGAATCTCTATCCTGTTTCATTGGTCCGTAAGTCTGTTCCTGTACCAATACCAGGCTGTTTTGATTACTGTAGCCTTATAGTAAAGATTGAAGTCTGGAAGTGTGATACCTCCTGCTTTGCTTCTTTTGCTAAGTATTGTTTTGGCTATTTATGGCCGTTTCTGTTCCCATAGGAATTTCTGTATTGTCATTTCCAGGTTGAGAAGAATGATGTTGGTAACTTAATGGGTATTGCATTGAATCTGTCGATTGCCTTTAGTAGGATGGACATTAAAGAATGTTGATTCTTCCTATCCATGAGCATGGAATATTTTTGCATATGTTTGTGTCTTCTTGGATTTCTATGAGCAGCGTTTTTTAGTTCCTACTATAAAGGTCTTTTGCTTCTCTGGTTAGGAAGATGCCAAGGCATTTCATTTTCTTGTGTCGTTATTGTTTATGCGATTGTGCTTTTAATTAGGTTCTCTGCCTGCTTGTTGTTGCTATATAGGAATACAACAGTCTTTTGCACATTTATTTTGTACCCTGAGACTTTCCCAAAGTCCTTTATCAGTGCCAGCAGGTTCCTGACAGATTCTCTTGGATTTTCAAGGTCATATCATCAGCAAAGAGGGACAACTTTATATCCTCCCTTCCTATTTAGATACCCCTGATTTCCTTCCTTTGCCTAATTGCCCTAGCTAGGTCTTCTAACACAATGTTGAAAGAAAGGGGTGAGAGTGGGCAGCTTTGTCTTGTTCCAGTGTTCAGAGAAAAAGTTTCATTTCTGTCCATTTAGCAATATGTTAACTGTGGGTTTATCATAAATGGCATTTACTATTTGAAGATACGTTCCTGCTATATCTAGGTGGTTGACGGTTTTTATCAAGAAGTGATGGATGCTATCAAAAGCTTTTTCTGCATCTACTGATATAATCATGTGGTTCTTGTTTTTACATCAGTCTATGCATTCCATTACGTTTATGGTTCTGTGAATGCTGAACCAGTCCTGCATCCTGGGGATGAAGCCACTTGGTCATGGTGGATAATTTTTGAGATGTGTTTTTGGATCCAATTTGCTAGAATCTTGTTGAGAATTTTTCATCTATGTTCATAAGGGATATTGACCTGTAGTTCTTTTTTGTTGTTGGATCTTTACTCGGTTTGGATATCAGTATGATGTTAGCTACCTAAAATGATTTGGGGAGAATTCTATCCTTCTCAATTGCCTGGAATACTTTCAGTAGGATTAATATCAGCTCCTAATTGTACACTTTGTAGAATTCTGATGGAAAGCCATCAGATCCAAGGCTTTTTTTTTTTTGTAGGTAGTTTTCGTATGACAAAGTCAATTTTCTGGGTTGTTATTGGTCTATTTAGTGTCTCAATGTCTTCTTGTTTCAACCTGGGGAGATTGTGTGATATCCGAAGATCCTCCATTTCATTTAAGTTATCAAGTTTGTTTCCATTTAGGTGTACATAGTAATCTCTGATAATCTTTTGTCAGGGTCAATTGTGATTTGATCTTTTGTATTTCTGATTATGTTTATTTGGGCTTTTTCCCTCATTTTCTTGGTCATTCTGGCTACAGTCTATCAGTCTTGTTAATTCTTTCAAAGAACCAGCTTTTTCTTTTGTTGATGTTTTCTATATTTTTGTGGTCAATGTTCTGTATTTGGGCTTGTATTTTGGTGATTTGGATTCTTCTGCTAAAGTTGGGATTTTGGTGGTCTTCTCTTTAGCTCCCTAAGGTGATTTGTTAGGCTCTCCATTTATGATCTTTCCATTTTCTTGATGTGTGCTCGTAGAGGTATAAATCCCCTTCTTAGAACTGTTTTCATGTCATCCCAGAGGTTTTGCTAAGATATTTCTTCATTTCTATTTGTCTCCAGGGATCTTTTAATTTCTGCACTGATTTCAGTGTTGACCTAGTAGCTGTTCATCATCATGCTGTTTAGTGTCCATGTCTTTGTGGGCTGTGGCAAAATTTTGTGTTGATATTTATTTTTATTCCACTGTGGTTTGCAAATGTGAATGGCAAGATTTCAACCTTAGGGAATTTATTTATGCTTGATTTTTGGCCAAGGATGTGATCAATTTTATAGTATGTTCCATGTGGTGATAAGTAGAATGTATATTCTGAGGTTGTTGGGTGGAATAATCTGTAGGTATCTATTAAGTACATTTGTTCGAGTGTCAAGTTTAGGTTCTGGTTCACCTTGTTGATTTTTGCCTTGATGACTTATCTAGGGTTGTCAATGATGTATTCAAGTCCCCTGTTATAATAGTCAATATCTTTTTTTAGTTTACTTAGTAGTTGCTTTATAAATGCTGGTGGGTGCATATATGTGTAGGGCAGATATTTCTTGTTGATGAATTGAGCCTTTTATGATTATGTAGCATCCTTTTTCATCTTTTTAAACTCTTGATAGCTTAAAGATTGTTTTGTCTCATATTAATATCACAACTCCTGCCTGCTTTTGTGATCCATTTTCCTGGAAACTAGTTTTCCATCCTTTAACTTTGAGTCTTTGTGTGTTCCTTGTAGTTGGATGAGTCTCCTGGATGCAGCAAATAATGGGTCATGGTTTTTTATCCAGTTTGCCATTTTGAATCTTTTCAGTGGGCCATTTATTTCCATTATTCAGTGTCAGTGGGAGAGGCTTTCCCTTCTGATCTTTGCTCAGTCCTCTATTCTTCCCTGATCTGGGCTCTGGATTTGTTCTATTTTGAAAAAGGATGGTGGTTTTTGAAATTCAAATAAAGTAGGGGATGTGGTGCTAGGATTCAGAAACTACTTGCAAATTACAATGTTCACTTATTGCGGTATGTGTTCCCTGAGACCCACGCCCCCCCAACACTATATGATGATGCAAAGCAGAAACCAATGCAAAAAACAATTGAACACACACAGACATACACACACATCCCAAAACAAACGTGAATAACAACAAAATGAAACAAAACAAACAGAACAACCAAGAAAGCTAAACATACACACACATGCCTAGCACAAAGCAAATAGAGAAGAAAAACAGAAAGACTGGGGAAAAAAAAGAAGGAATTCAGATCAAACCCTCACACATATTCACACACAACTTAAACTATAAAAAAATAAAAATAAAAAACCCAAAAGAACAAAAGAGTGAAAACAAAGCAACAACAACAAAATTGAAAGATGAACACTCATTCACATAAACACATAAACAGAAAATGACAAATAAAAGAAGACACAGAAAAAGAAAAGAAAAAAGGAAAAATCTTGGGGGGATGCAGATCAAACCCTCACATGCAAATTCATGCACAATGGAAAAATATTTTTAAAATAGATGAACTAACAAACAAGCAAAAAAGTTTTAAAAAAAATTTGTTTAAGTTAACATAACAGTTAAATCTGCCCTCTTGTGGTAGTCGTTATAATTGTTCCTCTGATCAGTTCTCTTCTGCAGAGCCACCTCTTTCACTCTGACCTGTGTCTGGATCAGGATACGAGGAAGGGGCATTGGAGGTGGAGACTGCAGTCCTCCCTTCCCACTCTTGTATGGTCAGGAAGATCTCTGGTGCAGAGGTGAGGAATTTTCACTTCCCCAGGTATGCCAGCCTACCCTGGAATGGCAGTCTCCTATTGTAAATGAAGTCCAAGCTCCACCTGGGTTTGTCTCTCTCAGTTGTGGCCCAGCTGTGTGGGCCTGATGTTCAGAGGACTGTTGGGAAAGAGGGGGTTGGGTTCAGCCCGGGACTTACCACTGATCTCTTTGGAGTCCTTCCTTGTCCTTTTCTGACCACACCATTTAGCCTGTGGCTAGATCAGGATAGGGGGTGGGGCGTCTGGACCTCCGCAATTACCAGATCCCTCTAAAGTTTGTGCTTTCAGGATATTTCCTCTCGGTCATGATCAATCCCTGAGCAGTTGATCCACCAATCACAGAGATTGGGTCTGTTGCTCCACAGTGAGCGAGTCGGAGCACTTTCCTGCCCCACCTTCAAAAGGGGGGTAGGGTGCCTCTCTTGTCCTACTCTGTGGGACTTTGCCTCTGGATTCCCTCCACAGCCTCTACAGTCAGTGCCCTGCCAGGCACTGAAGTGGTGAGGCAAAGCCTGCAGCTGGCTGTCTCTCCTGCTGCCATGATGAGGCAGAGCCCGGGGCATAGGTCTCTCCCCACCACTTGTTCACAGGAAAACTTTTGTCCTTTTAAGAAAAAAAATGGCGCTTGGCTTCTGTGACCTGGGAAGAGACTGGGACCAAGTGAAGAAGCTGCAGCACCAGCTGTTACACCTGGGGTCTGGCCACTTGTTCATGAGCCCTCTCTTAGACAGTCTTTCCCAGCATCTTCTTACCAGGAAGGGTTTTGTCAACTTAAAAAAAAGAAAAAGAAAATGGCACTTGGTTTCTGCATCCTGGGACTCACTAGGGTCCAAGCCCAACAGCTGTGGCACCAGCCACTGCACAAGGAGAGCCCTGTCCACTAGCTCTCTAGCTGTCACTCAGTCAGCTGCTCACAAACCCATTAACTCAATAGGTCTCACTCACACCAGGAGACTGGCTCAGCCACCATCTTCCCGACCTCTTTGCCATCTTTAGTTAATTTTTGTGTATGGTGAGAGGTAGGGGTCTAATGTCATTCTTTTGCATATGGTTAGCTCGTTTTCTCACCACCATTTATTAAATAGGATACATTTTCTCCAATGTTTAATCTTGCTGATTTTGTCAAAGATCACTGGGCTGTGAGTGCCTCTATTGCTGTGTTAGTTCTTCTTTTCCATCGGTCTATGTGTTGATTTTTGTACCAGTACTATAATATTTTGATTACTGTAGCCTTGTAGCAAGTTGATGCCTCTGGCTTTGTTCTTTTTGCTTAGGACTACATTGGCTATTGAGGTTCTTTTTTGTTTCCATATGATATGATTTTAAGAATTGCTTTCTCCATTCTGTGAAAAACGACACTTATAATTTGATAGGGACTGCATTAAATATGTAGATTGGTTTGGGCAGTATGAATTTTTAAATGATATTATTCCAGTTCATGAGCGTGGGATGTTTTTTCATTTGTTTATGTTATCTTTCATTTCTTTCAGCAGTGTTTTGTAGTTCTTATTGCAGAAATCTTTAACCATCTTGGTTAGATGCATTCCCAGATTTGTGTTTGTATGTGTCTGTTGAAAGTGGGACTGTGTTTTTTATTTGGTTATCAGACTGGATTTTGTTGTGTATAGAAATGGTACTAACTTTGGACATTGATTTTGCAACTTGAGACTCTACTGAAGTCCCTTGTCAAGTCTAGGATTCTTTGGGTGGAATATATAGGGTTTTGTAGACAGAGAAAGATACTGTCTGTGAAGAGAGAGATTATGTGACTTTCTCTTTTCCTATTTGAATATATTTTATTTCTTTCTCTTGGCTGATTTATCTGGCTAGGATTTCCAATATTATGAATATGTTAAATAGGAGTAGTGAGAGTGGACACCATTGTCTTGTTCCAGTTTTAGCAGGAATGCTTCCAACTTTTGCCAATTTGGTATGATGTTGGCTGTGGGTTTGTCATAGATGGCTCTTACTATTTTCAGGTATGCTTCTTCAGTGCCTAGGTGGCTGAAGGTTTTTATCATGAAGGGTAATATTGGATTTCATAACATGTTTTTTGTGGGTCTCTTGAGATGATCATGTTATTCATGCTTTTAATTCTGTTTATGAGGTGAATTACATTTATTGGTTTGCATATGTTGAACCAACCTTGTATTGTATTAATGAAGCTCACTTGATCATGGTGTATAATCTTTTTGGTGTGCTATTGGATGCAGTTTGCTAGTATTTTTATGAGAATTTTTGTGTCTCTGTTCATCAGGGATGTTGGCCTGTAGTTTTCTTTGTTGTGTATTTTCCAGATTTTAGTATACTTTTCAGTAGGATCAGTCCAGCTCTTCCTTGTACATCTAGTAGAATTCAGTTGTTAATCTGTCTGGTCTAGGACTTTTTTGGTTGGTAGGCTTTTTATTATTGATTCAGGCTTTTTACTGCCATTGGTCTGCTCAGGGTTTTAATTTCTTCCTGATTCAATCTTAGGAGATTAAGTGTTTCCAAGAATTTATCCATTTCCTCTAGATGTTCTAGTTTACATGCATAGAGATACTCAAAGTATTCTCTGACAATCTTTTGCATTTCTGTAGGATACGTTGTAGTGTCATCTTTTTGATTTCTAATTTTACTTATTTGAATTTTCTCTCTATATTAATCTGACCAGTGATCTATCAATCTTGCCTTTCTATTCTTTTTTTTCTGAGTTGGAGTCTCACTCTGTCACCCAGGCTGGAGTGCAATGGCACACTCATGGCCACTCCAGTGTCAACCTACTGGGCTCTGGTAATCCTTCTGCCTCAGCCTACCAAGTAACCAGAACTACAGGCACATACTACCATGACTAACTTTTTTTGATTTAGTGTAGAGACAAAGTCTCACCAAGTTGCCTGGGCTGGTCTCAAACCTGCAGGCTCAGGCAATCCTCTAGCCTCGGCCTCTCAAAGTGCTGGGATTACAGGCTGAGTCTTTCCTTTCAAAGAATCTTTTCATTTTGTTGATTCTTTGTATTTTTTTGGTTTCAATTTCATTTAGTTCTGTTCTGATTTTGGTTATTTTTTCTGTTAGCCTTCAGTTTAATTTGTTCTTGCTTTTCAAGTTCCTTTAGATGCAACATTAGTTTGTTTACATGAGCTTTTCTATCTCCTTGATGTGGACATTTTGTGGTATATATTTCCCTCTTAACACTGTTCTTGTGGTATCCCAGAGGTTTTTGTATGCTGTCTCTTTTTTCCATTTGTTTCAAACATTTTCTAATTTCTGCCTTGGTTTTATTGTTTATTCAAAAGTTATTCAGGAGCAGGATGTTTAGTTTCCATGTATTAGTGAGGTTTTGAGGGTTCTTCTTGGTATTTTTATTTTTACTCCATTGTATTCAGAGATCATCTTAGGATATGTTCCATGTGCAGATGAGAAGAATGTAAATTTTGTGGTTGTTGAGTGAAGTATTCTGTAGATGTCTAATATGTCTATTTTGTCAATTCTAAAATTTATTTTCCTAAAAATTGCTAAAAAATGGTCTCTAATATCTTTTGTATGGTTTCTGCTGAGATATCCACTGTTATTCTTATGGGTCTCCCCTGGTAGGTAATCTCACCCTTCTCTTTAGCTGCCTGTAAGATTTTTTTTCTTTCACATTGACCTTTAGTAATCTGATAACTGTATGCTTTAGAAATGATTGTTTTGTATAATATCACACAGGAGGTCACTGAATTTATTGTATCTGCATGTCAACTTCTCTTGCAAGATTGGGGATCCTCTCCCAGCTCTGCACCGGAGTCATTTCAGCAGGTTTCCACCACAGTCCGCTCTCTGTGGTTCCCATGCTTCTCCAGTGGACTTCAGCGTGCTGTCCAGTATCATCCACCAGAAGAGCTAGTGTCTATTTGCTATTTCAATTTCTCTGCTTGAGAGAAGTACCCCTTACATGTTTCTAGTCAGCCATCTTGAATCAGAACTTCCATAATTTTCAGTGTTTCCTTCTACACATATGAAACACATATGTCTCTGTAAGTCACTGAGGAAGTGTGACATTTCCTCCTGAAATGGCTGACTCTTCTCAGGGAATTTCATTTCATATAACCTCTGTGGAAAGCATTTTGATGATTCCTAAAAGATCTAAAAACAGACCTTCCATACAACCCTGCAATTCCCATACTGGGAACATACCCAGAAGTACTCAAATCACTCTATGAAAAAGATACCTACACATGTATGTTTATTGCAGCATTGTTCACAATAGCAAGTACATGGAACCAAGCATGCTGCCCATCTAATGACTGGGTAAAAAAATGTACATATACAAGATAGAATATTATGCAGCCATAAAGGAGGACAAAGTTATAAACTACACAGCAACTTGGATGGACTTAGAGTTTATAATACTGAATGATCTATCACAGAAACTAAGAACTGAGTATCACATGTTCTCACTCATAAGTGGACCTTGAACAATTATAATACTATAAGAAAAGGATTGGCAGTAGCAGGAAGCTGGGGAGGGGAGTGGGATTGGCAGTAGTGAGAATTTGCCAGGGGTGGGGAGGACACCTCATCAACAAAGGTACCTGCACAATGAACATTTGCATAACTAACCCTGCATTGTACTCCACATCTTTAAAATAAAAAATAAATAAAACTCAAAGCATTTTATTTTATTTTTTGCCGCTTTTAAAAAAAATTTTTGTTATAAGATGTGGGGTACAATTCAGGGTTAGGTATTCAAACACTGATCATGGCAGGTACCCCTGTTGATGAAGTATGCCCCTCCCTTCCTGAGCAGTTTCCCTCAACTGCCAATCCCACCACCGCTCACTGACAGTTACCCATGGATTAAAAAATGTGGTACATATACATGATGGAATATTATGCAGCCATAAAGAAAGACAAATATATGGGCTTTGCAGCAACCTGGATGGATATGGAGTCGATCATACTCAGTGATATACCCCAGAAACAAAGAACAGAGCTCCATATGTTCTCACTCATAAGACGACCTTGAACAATTATAATGCTAAATGCATTTTATTTTGATGTCAAAGCCACTACCACAACATTTATATATTTCTCTCTAAAATTTATTTGACACATGAGCTGCTCAAATATTTTGACTTTCATCTTGACTGATTTGTTTGGCTAGGTCAAATCCAAATAGACAAGAAAATAGCACTTGGCAGTTACAAATCTACTTCCTTCCGTTAAATATTTTTCTATTGGTATTTCACATAAGTAGAATAATATAGCATGTAGCCTTTTTTTGCACTTTGTTTCTATCACTTAGTATAATGTTCTCAAGGTTTTTCTATGTTGTAGTATGTATCAGGTTACCTTTTTATTTTTTTTTTGAAGGAGTAATATGCCATTGCATAACTGTGCCACATTTTATTTGACCATTTCTTTATTGATGACATTTTGCTATTGTGAATTTTGTTGTGAATTTGCTATTGTGCATATACACGATGGAATACTACGCAGCCATAAAAAAACCCAAAATCATGAATTTCGCAGCAACCTGGATGGAACTAGAGTCGATAATACTGAGTGACCTCTCACAGAAACAAAGATCTGAGTATCACATATTCTCACTCATATAGTGGACCTTCAACATCCAATGTAATACTATAAGAAAATGACTGGGTACAGAACAAGATGGCAACGGCATAGGTGGACTTGTGAAATTCTCCGAACGTGAGTTCCCAAAAAGATTCTTACTTTTCTTCCCCCATCCCCCAGCCCACCACCAGCCGCGCTGGTCCGAGGCCGGGGACCTTCGGTCCCACGCAGGGCCAGATATTGCGGCCCCCTGCTGCTGCTGTTCCACCGTGTGCGTGGGAGTCTCGGGACCCAGCTCCCTCCCTGGTTACATCGTACCCACCCAGCACCCAGGACCATGTCGCTGGTCACTCAGGGAGGCTCTGGGCGCCAGCCCCTCAGAAATGCTGGTCCCATTCCTGGCCGAAGTACCCTTAGGGGGCCCAAGGCCACTCTCACCGCTTACTACCTGCCCTTTGGAGCTTTGGAGCTCTGGAGCTCTGGGGCCACCCTGGCTGAGGCACTCAGCACGTGACTCCAGGCTTGGGGACCCAGACAAGCAGAGAGAAATGGATCCACAGGAACTGCCGCGGCCATTCTCCAGGCAGAGACTTCCATTGTCCCGCCCACCTATCAAAAAACCCGACTTCAGTTCCTAAGGTAACTTCAGAAAACAGGAGAAAAAGCCCCACTCCTACACTGAATCAGACAAAAGCAACCTCCAGGCAGCCAACTAAAAAACAAAAACAAACCCAAACTGTGAGCAAATTGAACTGCCTGCAAAGAAAAACAAAGGGGAGAGGCCAAAGATTAGAGCTGAAGTGACTTTTGCTTACTTTGACTTATGATTTTATCGTTTTGATCACGTTTGTTGTTTGTCTTCTGACTTACACTGTTTCTTGATTTTATTAGTCTGTCTCTGTGTAGCTATCAGTACTCTTTAGGGAATCTTTCTTACGTGTCTTTCTTCACTTCTTCCTGGCCTTGTGTCTCCTTCTCACCTGAAAGTTGGTATATTTGTCTATTTTCCCTCTCACTCTTCTCTCTTTCTAACTTCCTATTGACCCCTCCTTCCAGTATTTTCCTCTTTTATACCCCCTTTTTAATCTAGGGACCAAGACTACATATTGCTGAATGGACAGACTGTAAGGCAGAGGGAAATAGGTTCCAGCGTGCTCATACACCTGTTCGTGGAGACTAGAATCACCATATACATTCTGAACCACAGCTTCCCCCTTAATTAAACCTTAAAATTGAAAAACGTACAGATTGCAGCCTACACTCCAACCTCAAAAGGGAACAAAGCCAGAAGACCCTCATAAGGAAGAACAGGACATTGCAGAAGAGAAATAAAAGCAACCCCACCTTCCCTCAAAAACAGAATTAAAGAAGGGGAGGGAAAGGGGGTGAGAGAAAAAAATCTACACAAATGAAGAAAAACCAAAAGAGGAGTGTGGGTCTCTCCCAGACCCCAGGGAGGACAGACACTGAGAAAACAGACTTCGGAATGCAAACAATGAAGAGCCCCTAGAATGAAGGGTCTCAAACTACAAACCTAGATATCAAGACATGAATGGAGATTAAAAAGAATTGAGGAGACACAAGAAGAAACTAGGAAGGAGCTGATATCTGAGATAACAGTAATAAAGAATACTGTGAATGAAATAAATAACAAACTGACAAGCATGGAAAGTAGAATTACCCAGGCAGGAGAAAGAATCTCAGAGCTTGAGGACCAAAGTATAGAACTAACCCAAACTCTTAAAAACACAGAAAATAAGCTCAAAAAGACAGAACAAAACCTTCAATAGATGAGCGATTACTTCAAGAGACAGAACCTAAGAGTAATTGGTCTTCCTGAGGCAGAAAGCGAGACAGAGACCACACTGGAACAAACTTTCCATGAGATCATTCAAGAAAACTTCCCTTATCTAATCAGTGAGGCAAAAATTCAAACACAAGAGATTCAGAGAACCCCTGTAAGATAACAAATGAGAAGACCAACTCCTAGACACATAATAATTTGCCTAAACAAAGTAGGCATAAAAGAAAAAATCCTAAAGGCAGCAAGAGAAAAAGGCCAGATCACCTACCATGGAAGACCAATCAGAATAGCAGCAGATTTATCTGCAGAATCCTGCAGGCTAGGAGAGCTTGGAGCCCTATCTTGAAAGTCCTAAAAGATAAACAATTTCAACCAAGAATAACCTACCCGGCCAAGCTAAGCTTCATCAGCAAGGGAGAATAAAATCTTTCCCAGATATCCAATCCCTAAGAATTTATGCTGCCACCAAACCACCTCTACATGAAACACTTAAGAAAGTACTCAACACAGAAGAAAAGGAAAAAAGAACAACGTTCTTCATAAGAGTACAGGGAAAAGAATAAAATATATATGAACCAACCCCAAAACCAAAAGAAAGACAAAGAAAAAAACCAAGTGGAAGAACAACAACTCTATAAGAACTCTATGATAGTGACAAACTCTCACATTTCAATAATTAGTCTGAATGTGAATGGACTAAACGCACCACTGAAAAGACATAGAATGGCAAAATGGATAAAATATCACCAGGCAACAATATACTGCCTTCAAGAGACCCACCTCACGAGAAAGGACATACATAGAATCAAAGTAAGAGGATGGGAAACAAATTTTCAGGCGTATGGAACACAAAAGAAAGGAGGAGTCGTGATCCTAATTTCAGACAAAATACCATTTAAGCTATCAAAAATTTAAAAAGATACAGAGGGCCACTGCATAATGATAAAAGGTTCACTCCATCAACAAGAAATATCTATCCTAAACATAAATGGACCCAACATAGGTGAGGCAACTTTCATAAAGCAACTTCTAGGAAAACTAAAGAAAGATATTGACTCTAACACCATCATAACTGGGGACTTTAACACCCCACTCACAACCCTAGACAGAACATCGGGACAAAAAAATCAGCAAGGAGATCCGGAACCTCAATGTGACTCTGGACCAAATGGACTTGATACCTACAGAACACTCCATCCAAAGACCACAGAATACACATTCTACTCATCACCACATGGAACGTATTTTAAGATCAACCACATAATTGGCCATAAATCAAGCATCAGCAAATTTAAAAGAACCGAAATTCTACCATGCACCTTCTCGGACCACAGTGGAATAAAAATAAACATTGACACCAACAAGGTCCCCCCAAAACCCACAAAGACATGAACACTAAACAGCATGAGACTAAACAACTCCTAGGTCAATGATGAAATCAAAATAGAGATCAAAAGATAACTGGAAACAAATGAAAATGAAGAAACATCTTACCAAAGTCTCTGGGACACCATAAAAGCTGTAGTAAGAGGCGAATTTAAATACCTACAAATACACAAGAAGAAAATGGAAGGATCACAAATTAACAGTCTAATAAGCCACCTAAGGAAGCTGGAAAAGCAAAACCACAAAAACCCTAATTTCAGCAGAAGAATCCAGATCACCAAAATAAAAACCCAAATCCAGGACATAGAAGACAAAAAGATAATACAAAAAAGCAATGAAATAAAAAGCTGGTTGTTCAAAAGGATAAACAAGATCGATGGTCCCCTAGCTAGACTGACCAAGAAAAAACGAGAAAAAAACCAAAAAAACACAATCAGAAAAACAAAAGATGAAGTCACATCTGACCCTGAAGAAATACAAGAAATCATTAGAGACTACTACATATACTTGTATGGAAACAAACTTGAAAACCTTAAGGAAATGGAGAACTTTCTGACATCACACAACCTACCTTGGTTGGAACAAGAAGAAATTGAGACCCTATATAGACCAATAACAATCAAGGAAATCGACTACATAATAAGAAAACTACCTACAAAAAAAGCTCTGGTCCAGATGGCTTTTCAGTAGAATTCTACAAGACATTTAAGGAGGAGCTGATACCAATCCTACGAAAGGTATTCCAGGCAACTGAAAAAGACGGATCTCTCCCCAAATCATTTTACGAAGCCAACATCACATTGATACCCAAGCCAGGTAAAGAACCAACAAAGAAAGAGAACTACAGGCCAATATCTTTGATGAACACAGATGCTAAAATTCTCAACAAGATCCTAGCAAACTGGATTCAACAATACATCTCAAAAATCATCCATCATGACCAAGTAGGCTTCATTCTTGGGATGCAAGGCTGGTTCAACATTCGTAAACCATAAATGTAATTAAATACATCACAGATGTCAAAACAAAA
>NW_007249209.1:0-63172 GCF_000164805.1 Carlito syrichta
AAAAGTTATTTAAGAGAAGATGAAACAATTGGTAGAGTGCATAAAATCTCATTTCTTCTTATTATTATTCAAATAATATTTCATAAAAGTATGCAATATTATACATATGAGAATTCTGAATATATTTATTTTCTGCAAAGAGACTCCTGTGTTCTCTCAGCCTCGAAATAAGCAAAAAAGATTAGAAAAAACTTGGACTAGTTCACAATAGAATTTTAAAACATATGTAAAATATTTTACAAAAGATTTTTTGCATTTGAAAATTTATTTTTACTTATTTTAATTGAAAAAGAATAATTATGCAAATTTATGGGGTGCAATGTAATGTACTTGTACATTATAGGAAGATTCAATCAAACTAACAAACAAATCCAACACCTTATCAACTTAACATGTTTTTGTTGTGAGAACACTAGAAATCTGTTATTTGAGCTATTTTGAAATTTACAGTTACAACTGTGGTCACAATGAAGTACAACAAATCACTAAAACTTATTCCTACAATCTAACTAAAACGTTGTACACATTGATCCCTTCCCCTATCCCTCTCTATTTCCCCCAGCCTCTGGTAACTATCTTTCTACTCTGTTTCAATAAAAATTGACTATAAAGAACTCAAACACCTCAGTGAAAGAAACCAAGTATCCAAGGTAAAAAATGGGCAAAGGAGTTTAACAGATGTTTCTCAAAAAAAGAAAAACAAATGACCAACAAGTCTATAAAAACAAGGTCAACATCTCTAATCACCAGGAAAACACACAAAAAAAACCACAATGAGATACCACCTCATACCCGTTCAAATGGTCATTATCAAAAAGACTGATGATAACAAGTGCTGGCAAGGATGTGGAGAACAGAGAACTTTTGTACACTGTTGGTAGAAATGTAAATTAGTGTAAACCATCATGAAAAATAGCATTGAGGTTCTCAAAACCCTAAAAATAGAATTACCACTTGATCGAATAATCCCATTTCTGAGTACATATTCAAAGGAACTGAAATCAGTTAAAGAGACATCTGCTTTCCTATGTTCACTGCAGCATTAGTCACAATACTCAAGATATGGAATCAATCTAAGAATCCATCAATGGGAAAATGGATAAAGAAAATATAATATACATACACACACACACACACACATATTGTGATACAATACAGCCTTCAAAAAGAGGAAAATTCTGTCATTTACTACAACGTAAATGTAAATTATGCTAAGTGAAATAAGCCAAACATAGTAAGACAAATACTGTGTGATCTCACTTACATGTGGAATCTATAAGAGACTTTTCTGCATTTTATATCATTGGTACCAAGTTCATTCAACACTTATTTTGTAGGTATAGTTATTTAAAAAAAAAAAAAAAACAGAGCAGGGAAAAGACCAGCTGACAAAGACAGAGGAATACCCAAATGGGAAAAATAGTACAGAATGAAAGAAGATTATCATCACCCATCAGTAAAAATGGCAAAGTCCATTTGACTTGGAAGTAGCATAGTACAGAAAATAAAGCCTTGAAAAGGAAATCGGAATTCCTGATATCTCATTTAGGGTCTGTTACAATACAGCTGGACCACTAGGGAAGGCCAAAAATTAGACACTCCTAGATCAAAAATGATCTTGGTGGTTAAGAAGATACATCCTTTAAGAAGTGATCATATGTAAGGCAAAGAGTTGACATCACTAGACATAGAGTTTCTAAGAAATGCAAATTACCCACTTCAGCTAAAGTACAATATGTTTCATTCCTGAATGTTTTGCATTTTGCACGATGGAGTGAAGAGCTTGCAGAAAGAAAGTGAGGATGGTCAAGTGGAGGAACAGGTGTACATACAACACACTTAGGAATAAATGTGGTATACGTCCATCAAGACTTATAATACCAATTCAGAATATGCTAGGCATTTTTGTTGATATAATTTTAATATTTGAGAGCTTAAAATATTATTTCTTATTACTCCTCTTCTCATATTGTTTTTCCTATGATGATTATTCTTAATCAGGAGAGGGTCTGTTTACCAACTGAGAAAAAAAGAAAGAAAAGCTGAAAAGATAGCAGATGAATCAGTCATATCAGTTATAAAGAAGGCCCCCAAAATAATGGAAGGGTATAAATAACTAAAGAAAAATTGAGGCTCAGTTTCCCCCTGGATCTGATAATTAGCAGATGAGCAAAGTGAGTGGTATAAAGCCTAAGCAGAGGTCTACAAGTCTTTAACGTTAAAAGATAAAACAAAAAGTTTTTTCTCTGATAGAATTCATCTGAGTCAACTCTCCTGTTTTTGTAAGATATCCTTTTGTAATATTTTCTATAAGTCACTTAACCTTTTTTTACCCTTAATTTTCTCATTTATAAGAGTCAAAAATATTAAAAATTTCCTAAGGCTTATTCCATTTCTAAAATGCTGTTAGTCATTATTCTTTCTTCAAATCCTCATTATTATGACTTTACAAAAGCATTTTCATATTTTTTGATATTATTTAAATAGGTTAAAAAAAAATCATAAATGGGCAAGCAAGGAAATAACCCAAGGTTTAAAACATTCCTTTGGTCATAAATAAAATGACTTCAAAAACCCTTTGTAATATGATATATAAAATAATATTCTGGCTCACTTAGCATGAGAAAATAACGTTCAGAAATAAATTGTATGGTTAAAAAGACTGGCTTTATCAGAGAAGATATAGACTAAAATATTTCCTCCTTTAGTGCACTTTTTAATTCTATATCATGACAACTCCCCAGGCTTTTATATTTCTCCCATTACTCTGGTTTTAGCCATTACTATCTAATACATGGATTACTGAAATTGTATCCTAATACAATTGTAGTCCTTCATCATAATCCTCAAATCTGTTCACTCTTGGTTAGTCAAACAATGGTTTTAGGGACAAAACTGACTTTCAGCATCTATTTAGAATGTAGAAACCTGGAATGAGTGACACTCCTACCCTAACAAGGCTAAGCCAAATAATTTGTATGACTATAAATTTTCTAGAGTCTATCAGAGAGCTGAGTTCACTAGGCAACAAATTAATATGTCATTTAAAGAAAGATGGGTGTTTCCAATAAAAAAATAAAGCATGTCACATGCACTGATTTATCTGGGATGGAACGTAGAAAAAACATAGGAAATACCATACAAGCTGGTATGAAAAAATTTTAATGGATTGCTTAAGACTAAGTGTGGGCTACTGTAATACTATAGAATACCAGGAACAAGGGAAGTTAGCATTATACTATGGACTGTGTGTTCACAAGAAATATTAGGGGACACAGAGAGAAACTAGAGAAAGTATTTCTCATGGTGCAGGCCTAGGGAAGGGAAGCAGCTGCCACCATGAATCAGGAAAATCTCCACCCAGATCATTCCCCCACATGAAGCCAAAGCCTTAGGCTACAGGAAAAAGGGCAGTAAACCCTGTAGCCCCCTGGCACAGGTGAAGAACCCTTATGGCTAGGGGAATGGAACAGGAAAAAGAAAACTCTTCTTGAGGGAAAAGCAGGAAATTATAGAAACATTGTAGAAATTCAAAATGACTGTGAAAGATCAACCCAGATACCTAGGAACATGGATCTGCCTAAAACTAAGGCTAAACCAGAACAATGAAGAACACCCAGCCCATGTCCTTCATACCACTAGCAAGGCGTATGTAAGAAGTAATATAAAGCATAGCCTAAAACTGAGAGTGGAAAAAAAATATTGAAGGAAAACCTTCTTGCAACCATCATCCACCCTACACATAAGGCAATGATGGAGGAACATGAAGCTAGCAATGCACTGAGGTAAATTCTAGCAACAAGCCAAGACCCCAGACAAGCTCAATTCCTGAACAAGACCAATACAACCCTCTACACTAAGCCCCATTAGAAGAAAAGATATGCCAAATGAAACATAATTATTGCTTACTTAATTCTCTATTCTACTACATACCATGTCTATCTTTCAACTAAAATTTAGGAAACAAGAAACTATCAAAACTCATATCACACACACACACACACACACACACACACACACATCCCTACAAAACTATCAAGAGAGAAAGCAGTCAACAAAACCAGACACAGATATGATGCAGATGCTGAAACTTTCAGACAGGGGATTTTAAATAACTATGGTTAATAATAAAGGCTTTAGTGGAAAAAAGGTGGATAATATGAATGAACAGACGAAGAATTTTAGCAGAGAGAAAAATTATAAGCAGTAACTAAAAGAAATGTTAGAAATAAAAAACAAAGAAACAGAGATATGCAGTTCTTTCTATTCATTTATTATTAGACTCAACAGAACCAAGAAAAGAATAATTGCATCAAAGAGAATCAACAAAATTATTCCAAGTATATTACATGAAAAATAAAAAAGATTTTTTAAAAATCCAGAAAATCCAAGAGCTTTACAATAGCAAGTAGTCTGATATTCATGTAATTATAATATTCTTAGGAGGAGAAAGAAATAGAGATAAGGAGAAGAGGCAGAAGAAATATTGAAGAGATAATAAATATTTTTTAAAAATAATGATCAAAGAACCTCAGAGAACACCAAGCAGAATTAATAGGGAAAGGAAGGAAAGAAGAAAGGGAAGGAAGAAGAGAGGGAAAGAGGGCGAGAGAAGGGGGAAAGAGGAAGAAGAGAAAAGGGGAAAGGGAAGGGAAAGAAGCACTTTGAATACTTATGGGTAACTGTAAAGGGTTCACAATAAATTCTAAAGAGACTGAGTACATCTGGGCCTATGAAGTTGTTTCAAAACTAACCAACCTGTTGTGAGCTGAATGGCATCTCCCCAAAATTTATCTACTGAAGCCTTAACTCCTCCCAGAATGAGGCTATATTTAGTGATTGGTTCTTTAAAAAGGTAATTAAAGTAAAATGGTGCTGTAAGGGTAGGTCCTAATCTAACATGACAGGTGTTTTTTAAAAAATTGTAGTATAGGACACACACAACAACATATGAAGAAACCATGCAAAGATACCAGAAAAAAAAAATGGCTATCTACAAGTGAAGAAGAGAAGTCTTAGAAGAAACAAATTATGGCCACACTTTGACTTTTTACTTCTAGCTTTCCAAAATTGTGAGAAAATGAAGGGATATTGTTTAACTTACCTAGTCTGTGGTATTTGTTACAGCAGCCCTAGCAAACTAATACACAGCCAAAGCTTCCTTTTGGAACACAGCACCATATGGGTTTTAAATGTTTTATAGTTATGTCTTTTTAGAATGCTATCTTTGCCTATAGGGATGTTTTTCTGCATCTTGTTTTCTGTTTCTTATAATATCATTGTGTAAGTTTTTATTACAATCCTTTTCTGGATCATCATGATATCAAACTATTTCCTTGAAGTAAGAGGTGGTTAGGAGAAGTTTTCTCATTTGTAGCACTGAAGCTGCTTCTTTGTTATTGTGAAGTGTTCAAAACTTGCCTTTTCTATGATTTTTTGCTTCTATAGTCCTTTTTACTCTGTACCCCTCTTTTTTGAACTTTGTTTTTTCTTTGCTTCCTTTGTAAAAACAAAGTTCAAAAAAGAGGGGTACAGAGTAAAAAGGACTATAGAAGCAAAAAATCATAGAAAAGGCAAGTTTTGAACACTTCACAATAACAAAGAAGCAGCTTCAGTGCTACAAATGAGAAAACTTCTCCTAACCACCTCTTACTTCAAGGAAATAGTTTGATATCATGATGATCCAGAAAAGGATTGTAATAAAAACTTACACAATGATATTATAAGAAACAGAAAACAAGATGCAGAAAAACATCCCTATAGGCAAAGATAGCATTCTAAAAAGACATAACTATAAAACATTTAAAACCCATACTCTAGTACATCTGTCTGGGTTGGGTCAAGAAAACACAGATACCAAAAGTATTGCAGAAACACAATATAGGAATTAGAGCTTACATCAATGTAGGAAAGTCTAGAAAGTGAATGTATAGAAGGCTCCAATTAGTGAAATGGAGAAACAGTCACTAACAACTAACTTGAAATGTCAGAGTTGGTGAAGAATTCAAATCACACATAAAAGTCTGAGAAATTGCTGGGTCCAGCTACCACAAATATAAAGTAGGAATATGTGGGAAGATCTCTACCACTGCAACTGGGTATCATGACATTCCTAGAATAATGAATTCTATTTTACTTCTACTTTCTAAATATCATGTGTGATTCTCTCACTGTCAAACTCCAACCTGGAGCCAGAGAGGAAATAGAATTCTAGAAACTGTATTTTCCAGCATTAGTAGAAAATATTGGTGATACTCAGATGACCATGTACAATCCAGAATACCTAGTATTTCAAAACAAGCTAAAAATGAAGGAAATTATATAAGATATGGAAGAACGATACACAATTAATTGATTCTTGAACAACAAAGGTTTGAATTGTACAGGTTCACATATATACAGATTTTTGTTCAACCAAACACAAATTGAAAATACTATTCATGAGATATGAACCCCACATATACAAAGGGCCAATTATTTGTATATGCAGGCTCCACAAGGTGGACTGTAAGACTTGAGTATCCATGGATTTTAATATACACAGGAGTTCCTATAAGCAGTCCTCTACTTTTATCAAGGGACAACTATAAATCAATATAAGAAAACTAATAAGTGAAATGACAATACTAGATAAGAATATACAAATAAAATGAAAACTATTTCAGAAATAAACTTGAATAAACACCACATAAAATATCCTAATATAAAAATGAGCTCAAATTTTCTAAATTAAAAATTAAGTATTCAAGGCAAAATGACAAAAATATGCAATCAGCAAATATCAATGTGCATGTATAAAGAAAACATTGAAAGCAGTGGAATGGACTACATACTAATACCTATAATTAAACAAAAACTTCTTAGAAAAAAATGTTAACTATATATTTAAAGAGCATAGCACTTGTCTAGGAAAATCTTCCCAGGGTGCCAAAATCACAGTGTATTCTAGTACAATTACCTTACTTTATAGAAAAAAATAATAATTTATGCACTGAAGCAAAAAAAACCAAATCACTTAAAAGGGAACTAGGATAAGACTTTTATCTGACTTTTCAACATTAATGCTTTATGACAGTAGAAAACAGAATAACATATTTAAGAGAGTCAAGGAAATAGTGTGAGCCAAAGACTTTAAATGCAGCCAAGAAATTTTCAAGCATAAGAGCAACAGAAAATTTGTTGTCAACATGCAAAAACTGATGGCATAACGTCCCTATGAGTACTTTCTGAGGAATCTACTAAAGAACAAGCTTCAAAAAGTAAAATGAATGGAGAGACATCAATATGAACAAATACAAACCTATAAATAAATATATTTCTGGAAGAACTCAGACTAAAAAGAGAACGACTATTCTACCTTTCTTTTTAATTCTCCACATCCAACTACTTAACAAGTATTATTGATCTAAAATCTTGGACATAATTACTTTACTCCTCTTTCGTTCCAGCTATTTTCATTACAATCTTTTTTTTTGAAAAAAGGATGACCTCCTGGGATAGGCAGACTGCCTCTGCAAGAATTCCACATCCTAATCCCTAAAATTAGTGAATGTTTTATTACATGGTAAAAGGGACTTTGCAGACTTAATTAAGGTTATCTATGTTAAAATAGAGAGATTATCTTGGATTACTGGTGGACTAATCTAATCACATGAAACCTTTAGAGCAGAGAATAAAAGACTAGCAGGCAAGATAGTAGCATAGGCTGGGCTTGGTGGCTCAGCCTGTAATCCCGCGCCTTGGGAGGCTGAGGTGAGTGGATTGCCTGAGCCCACGGGTTCAAGACCCACCTGGGCAACTTGGTGAGACCTCATCTCTACAACAAATCAAAAAATTAGCCGGGTGTGGTAGTGCGCACCTGTAGTTCCAGCTACTTGGAAGGCTGAGGTGGAAGGATCGCCGGAGCCCAGCAGGTCGAGGCTGCGGTGGCCAAGACCAGCCACTGCACTCCAGTCTGGGCTACATAGTGAGACTCCAACTCAAAAAAATGAAAAAGAAAAAAAGATAGTGGCATAGGACTCTCTAGTGATCATCTCCTGCAGAAACATCAATATGAACAAAAATACATGCACAAAAATAACTTCACAAAAGCTAAGGAAACCATGAGAGTTCACCTGAGTTTAACACAATAATTTTTAAAAGACATATTGGAGAGGGTAGAAAATACGGTTTTACATTATCCAGGCATCCTTCGCCCAACCTCATGTAGCACAGCACAGACATAGATACCATCTCCTTGGGGGACAGAGACAGAAGTGAGCACAGGACATTTCCTTGGACTCCCCAATATGCGGCCCACCACAGTAAAATTCAGCACCAAGCAGATCCCATGTTCAACATCCAGATCAGGACCCATGGATTAAGCCTCTAGATGCACCCTGGCACCAGACAGGATCACACAAACCCAAGGTTCAGGCTTGTATGACAAACCTGATCTCTGGCCTGCACTACGCTGGACCAACTCCAAACAGGCCTCAGCAGCAGGGAGGTCTCACTTCAGTGCTGCACCTACTGCAGTTAGTCCCAGGCTTCCAACAGTGCCTCACCAGCTATGCTACACCAAGCTTCTCATATGCTTCCAGTGCAGCACCAGTTACATACCCCTAGGCTTCTGGCACACAAACATCTCATCTACCACAAAGCTTTCCCAAATAATGCCATTTGGGAAAACTGGAAGAAGTAGCTACTTCTTCAAATGCACAGACATAGATGTAGGACCAAAAGATTCAGAGCAATCAGGAAAATAAGACATCACCAAACAAACAAATATTCCATGCAAATAGAAACCAAAAGAGAACAGGAATAGCTACAACTCTATCAGATATGATGAACTTTAAGTAAAAAACTGTAAAAAGAGACAAAATGATCATTACTCAATGATAAAAGTGCCAATTCATCAAGAGGATATAACAATTGTAAATATATATGTACACAATATCAGAGCACCTAAATACATAAAGCAAATGTTAATATATTTGAAGAGATAGACAGCAATACAGTAATATTAGAGGACTTCAACATGAGTAGAGACTGAATTAGTAACAAAAAGTCTCCCATCAAAAAACAAAAAAACAGCACAGGACCTGATGACTTCACCACTGAATTCCATCAAACGTTTAAAGACAATTTAATACCAATTCTTCTAAAAGTCTTCCAAAAAAGTGAAGAGGAGGGAACACTTCCAAACTCATTTTATAAGGCCAGCCTCACCCAGATACCAAAGACAAACACACACACATACACAGACACACAAAGGAAAACTACAGGCCAATAACCCTGGTGAACATTACTGTAAAAATCCTCAACAAAATACTAGCAAAACAAAATCAACAGCATATTGAAAAGACCATTTACCATGACGTAAGAATAGTTAAACATATGTAAATCAATAAGCATGATTTATCACATTAACAAAATGAAGGACAAAAACCATATAATCATTTATACTGATATAGAAAGGCATGTGACAAAATTTAATGTTCTTTCATAATAAAAACCTCCAACAAATTAAGTAAGGAACTTACCTCAACACAATAAAGGACATATATGACAAACCCATCACTAATCTCTTATTCAATGGAGAAAAATTGAAAGCTTTTCCTCTAAGATCCAGAGCAAAACAAGAATCCCTACTCTTGTCACTTTTATTCAGTATAGTACTGGAGGCCCTAACCAAGGCAACCAGGCAAAAGAAAAAGTTAAATTCATTCACTTTGGAAAGGAATAAGTTAAATTGTACCTGTTAACAGATTACATAATCATATATAGAGAGAACCCTTAAAGAGTCCATCAAAATACTGTTAAATAAATAACTCAATAAAATTTCAAAATACAAAATGAACAGATAAAAACCAGTAGTGTTTTTATACACTAACACTAAGCTATGAAAAAGAAATCAATAAAATCGCACTTATAATAGCTTCTAAAAAAAAAAACACTTAGAAATTAATTTAATCAAGGAGGTGACAGACCTCTACACTGAAAACTATTTAAAATTTGATCAAATAAATTGAGGAAAGACACACATAAATAGAAAGATATACTATCCATGTACTAGAATAATTAATATTGTTGAAATGTCCATACTACTCAAAGTGACTTACAGATACAACACAATCCTTACCAAAACACCAGTGATGTTCTTCACAAAAACAGAAAAAAAGTCCTAAAATTAATATGAAAACACAAATATCCCTGAATAGGCAAAGCAATCTTGAACAAAAAGAACAAATCTGGAGACATCATACTCTCTGGTTTCAAAGTATACTACAAAGCAAGAGTAAGCAAAACAGCATAGACTGTCATCAACACAGACACATAAACCAACGGAATAGAATAGAGAGCCCAGAAATAAATGCTCACATTTACAGCCAATTGATTTTTGACAAAGGTCTCAAATATACACAATAGAAAAGTATATTATCTTTAATAAATAGTGTTGAGAAAACTGGATATCTACACACAGAAAAATGAAATTATACCCTTATTTCACAACATATTCAAAAATCAACTCAAAGTGGATTAACAATTTAAATGTAACATCTGGAACTATGAAACTAATAGAAGAAAATAAAAGGTCCATCACACGGATCTAGGCAGTTTTTGGATATGAACCCAACAGCTGAGGCAACAAAAGCAAAAATAGACAAGTAGGATTATATCCAACTAAAAAGCTTCTGCAAAGCAAAGAAAATAATCAACAGAGTGAAGACAGCCTACAAAAATGGAAGAAAATATATGCAAACTGTACAGCTAATCAGGGATTAAAATCCAAGATATATTAAAAATTCAAACAGTTCAATAACAAGAAAACAAACATCCCAGTTAAAACTCTGGTAAAGGACCTGAATAGATATTTCGTTTTTGTTTTTTGTTTTTTTTTTTTTGAGTTGGAGTCTCGCTCTGTCGCCCAGACTGGAGTGCAGTGGCTGCTCCCGGCCACCGCAGCCTCGCCTGCTGGGCTCCAGCGATCCTTCCACCTCAGCCTTCCGAGTAACCGGAATTACAGGCATGCACTACCATGCCCGGCTGATTTTTTGTAGAGATGAGGTCTCGCTGCCCAGGCGGGTCTCGAACCCGCGGGCTCAGGCAATCCACTCACCTCAGCCTCCCAAAGGCGCGGGATTACAGGCTGAGCCACCGAGCCCGGCCTTAGATATTTCTTAAAAGAAGACATACAAATGGTCAATAGCTATATGAGAAAATTCTTAACACTAATAATGATCAGGTTGATGCAAATTAAAAACCACAAGATATCACTTCACAACTGTCATAATACCTATTTTCAAAAAGTCAAAAAATAACAAGTGTTTGTTAGCATATGGAGAAAAGGCAATCCTTGCACACTGTTGGTGAGAATGTAAATTAGTACAGCAATTACAAAAAATAAATAGTTTCTTTAAAAATTAGAAACAGAATTACCATATACTTTATCAATCCCATAACTAAGTATATATCCAAAGTAAATGAAATCAGTATGTCAAAGAGATATTTACACTTCCAAGTTTATTGCAGGATTAGTCATAATAGCCAAGAAATGTAATCAATCTAATCATCATCAATGAATGAACACATTTTAAAAAGAGGGGTGTGTGTGTGTGTGTGTGTGTGTGTGTGTGAGTGTGTGTGTGTGTAATGCAATACTATTTAGTCATTAAAAATGTGCTATCCATTCATTTGCAGCAACATGGATGAACCTGGAGAATGCTATGTTAAGCAAAATAGGTCATGCAAAAAAAGACAAATGCCACGTAACCTCACTCACAATCTTAAAACATTGATCTTGGACTTCCGGCAAGATGGTGACAGGACAGGTAGGACTGTGAGACTCTGCAAAAGTGAGTGTCCATAAAGACTCTTGTTTTCCCCCTGCCAGCTGCGCCAGTCCGAGGACTGGAGGCCCTCAGTCCCACATACTGCTCGGCTGCCACAGCCATGGCTGCTGCCCTCAGCTCCCAGCCCCGTGGAGCTCCCCATGGAAAAATAAAAATCAGCTCCAAAGGGATCAAAGACCTAAATGTAAAGCCTCAAACATTAAGAATCTTAGAAAACAGGAGACACCCTAACGAAAGTCAGAATAGACTACCATTTCCTGATCAAAACCCCAAATGCCCATGCCACAAGAGATAAGATTGACAAGTGGAACCTTGTCAAACTGAAAAACTTCTGCAAAGCAAAAGAAACCGTCAAGAGAGTGGGAAGATAGCCCACAGAATGAAGAAAAATATTTGCAGCCATAAAGAAGAACAAAATTATGGATTTCACAACTTGGATGGATCTAGAGTTTATCTTTCTCAGTGATTTATCATAGAAACAAAGAACTGATTACCACATGTTCTCACTCATAAGCGGACCCTGAACATTTACCATAATACAATAAGAAAGAGGTTGGCAGAAGCTGGAAACTGTGGGGGGAGGAGAGAACATAATATCAATAAGCGGACCTGATCAGGCGAAGTGGGGACCAAGGGAGGCCCAAACTTTACCAGCACGATGACCACTTGTATATCTAATCCTGAATTGTACCACATATCTTTAAAATAAAAATTTTAAAATGTTTTTAAAAAGTTTAATATTTCCATGCTAAGAACACTTTTTTCCAAATTTAATGCAAATCAGCATGGTACTGAAGCATTCTGCATGTTAATTGTGCTATTATCTTAATGAGCTCTGAAATGAGACAGATTCAAATAGCAACCAATAAACTAAGATCACCTGTACCACATTTCTCACCTGCATCAGAAAGTGCCGTGTGTCTTCAAAGTTCTCACTCTCTTGAGAGTTCCCTTGTTTATTCTTTTCTCTGTGTGTGTATGGGCCAAAATCTTATTTCCAATTCAGTGTGAATATTAGTTATAGTTGTTCTGAGACACTCAAAGAAGAAATCAATGATTTGACTTGCAATCTTCTGTGATGAGTATATGAATAAGATATGCTTATATCAATACTTTTATTCATTGATCTCCATGAACACACTTAAGATAAAGTAATATTAATTTTAGTTTTCTTATCTTTGTATAAAATATGAGTTGTCTTTTAAGCTAATATTATGATTCCTGCTTTGGATTTCTTTATATCAAATAGCCAAGTAATTTTTATTGACATAATGTTTGACAAGTCTCAGCCTCCCAAATATTCATAGGGACTTATTCTTTGTGGGTATAATTTTTATTCTTTTAAAAAAATAATTAACATGTTTTTAAAATTTATTGTTGGCAAGACTCATGAATGGTTACACTCTATATTGTCTTCTGGTTTTCAGATATGCTAGCATTTTTACAGATCCTTTTGAGACACCTTTTACCATTGCTTCCCTTCCTAGTGGTCTTGTCATGGTAATCAGGATAGACCTGAACTATGCCACATTTCTACATTTGATGGGAAACATTTAGGGTTGCCATGGTAACTCACAGGAGCACTATTACAAGTTCTTGGGTTGAGAGGTTTTAGAATATTGAAATGAGACCATGAATTCGATATTTTGTTCTCAGAAAAGAATGCCTAACTAAAAATAAATATTTTCTCAAGACACTCATAGAAGAAAACATTTTGTAGTAAATTTAAATTGAAAGTAAATACAAAGTAATTTCAAATGTTAAAAGTATAATATTCTTTAATGTTATGAAAGCAGAAGAAATTATACCACCAATCTAGTAAAATTAAGATTACTTTTTTCTTTTTATTTTTTTTGAGTTGGAGTCTCACTCTGTCACCCAGACTGGAGTGCAGTGGCCGCTCCTGGCCATCGCAGTCTCGACCTGCTAGGCTCCGGCGACCCTTCTGCCTCAGCCTTCCAAGTAGCTGGAACTACAGGCGCGCACTACCACATTCAGCTAATTTTTGATTTATTGTTGAGATGAGGTCTCGCCAAGTTGCCAAGGCGAGTTTCGAACCCGCGGGCTCAAGCAATCCACTCACCTCAGCCTCCCAAAGCACAGGATTACAGGCTGAGCCATCGAGCCTGGCTAAGATTACCTTTAACAGCTTCTCGTGACTTTATCTTCTAATATATTTCGCAATATTAGATTTTAAAAGATCTTTATTTTTCAACTTTTTTGGGGCAAATATTGCTTGAATGACTTTGAAGAATAAAACATGAAATCTATCCAGTTACTGCTTGCAGACTGTTGGGAAAAAATGTAAAGCTCTAGGCAGTTTTTCAATAAATAGTGATAGATACTTTAATAGGAATAAACATAAGTAGACTGTTTAACCCAGCCTTTGGGGTGTAAGAAGATTTTTTTCAGTAATATTCAGTTTGACTCTTGAAGGCTAAAAGTGAGATAAATGAAAAGAAAGGTATTCTATGAAGTGTTCAGCATTTACAAAGACTCCTGCCTTGCAAGTTTTTGTAACAAAATATTTTAAAATATTTAGAGCAGAGATTGTGAGGCAATTATGGTGAAGAAATAGTCTGGAGAAGTAAACAGATACTATATCAAGCAATGGTCTTATATGACCTATATCAGGTTTTAAAACCTTATTTAGAAAGCAGGTTTAATGTTTGAAATTTTAGGTTTAAGTGGTGGCTTTACGCAGAGGAATAACAAAAATAGATTTAAATTTTAGGAATATTACTCTGGAAATCAAGTAGAGAATGAGTTGTAGTGAGATACATATCCCTCAATATTACCAATAAGGAAACATGTTCATTTTGTACAGCTGCCAGGACAAATTACCACCAATTTAACAACAGCTATTTATTATTATTTCACAGTTTTCATGGATCATTTGTCCAGGTACAATGTAGCTCAGCTGAGCCTTAAGGTCACAGAAGGCCAAAATCAGGTGTTAAAGCTATGTTCCTTTCAGAGGTTCAGGGCAAGAATCTGTTTCTAAGCTCATTCAGGTTATTGACAGAATTCAATATCTTGTAGAGTGAGTTTCCTGTTTCCTCAATGGCTGCAAGCTACTTAAAACTGTCTGCATTCCTTATCAGGTGAACTACTTTGTCTTTAAATCAGGAATGGCACATTTTGATTTTCTCACGTTTCAATCATCTTTGACTTCTGACACCAGTTGAAGAAAGTTCTGTTTTCTTAAAATTATCTTCTATGTTGACAAATAAAATTGTATTATTTACTGTGTATGACATGATGTCTTGAAGTATGTATACATTGTGGAATGATATAATCTAGCTAATTAAAATATGTATTACCTCACATAGTTATCCTTTTGGTGGTAAGAAAACTTTACATCTACTCTCTTAGCATTTTCAAGAATAATATTAACTATAGTCGCCATGATGTACAATAGATATCTTGAATGTATTTCTCCTGTCTAACCAAAATTTTGTATGTTTTAACCAACATCTCTCCAAACACCCTCCCCTCCCAACCACTCCAAGTCTTTGGTATTCTCCAGTCTACTCTCTACTCTCTATCTCTGTGAAGACCAACATTTTTATTCTTTTATTTATTTTTATTTTTATTTTTTTAAAGCATGATTATTGAGATGACAGAAAAGCTCCCACAGCAGGAGGGACCAGAAGGGGCTGCCCAAGATCAGAGTTTTTATTTTTTATTTTTTTAACTTTTAATTTTTTTTATTTTAAAATTGTGGGGTACAATTCAGGGTTGGGTATACAAATATTCATCATGCAGGTGCCCTTGTTGGTGAGGTGTGCCCCCCATCCCCAGGCAGATTTCGACTATCACTCTCACTTCCCTGCCTTCCCTCCCCTCAGCAGTATTCCACTATTGATAATCCTTTTCTTATGATATTATGGTATTTGTTCATGAGCCACTTATGAGTGAGAACATGTGATACTCAGTTCTCTGTTTCTGTGAAAGATCACTCAGTACTATAGACTCTAATTCCATCCAGGTTCCAACAAGTTCATGATTTTGTTCTTTGTTGACTTCATTTGTGTAGATTTTCCTCCCCAATTTTTCCTTTTTTTCCCCCCCTCTTTTTTAATTATGTTGTTCAAGGATGGCGGGGTTGCTTTTACTGCTGTTTGTTCAGTCTCCTATTGTTCCTTATGTGAATCCTCCAGCTTTCGATGGGCAGCATGGTTGGTTCCATGTTTTTTCTATTTTAAATAGTGCTGCAGTAAACATGCGTGTGCAGGTATCTATTTTGGAAGGTGACTTAAGGTCCTCTGGGTATATTCCCAGAAGGGGGATTGCTGGGTCATATAGAAGGTCAATTTCTATATCTTTTAGGAATCGTCAAACTGTTATCCATAGAGGTTGAACTAGTTTGCCGCCAACAGTGTAGAAGTGTTCACTTTTCTTTACATTCTCGCCAGCATCCGTTGTATTTTTTTATTTTTTATTTACTTATTTATTTATTTATTTATTTTTGAGTTGGAGTCTCACTCTGTCACGCAGACTGGAGTGCAGTGGCTGTTCCCGGCAACCGCAGCCTTGACCTGCTGGGCCCCAGCGATCCTTCCGCCTCAGCCTTCCAAGTAGTCGGAATTACAGGCATGCGCTACCATGCCTGGCTGATTTTTTTATTTATTGTAGAGATGAGGTCTCGCTGCCCAGGCGGGTCTCAAACCTGCAGGCTCAGGCAATCCACTCACCTCAGCCTCCCAAAGGCACGGGATTACAGGCTGAGCCACCGAACCCGGCTGTGTTTTTTTATTAATGATGGCCATTCTTACTGGAGTTAGGTGGTATTTCAATGTGGTTTTGATATGCATTTCTCTGATGACTAGTGAGGCTGAGCATCTTTTCATTTGTCTGTTGGCTGCTCATATGCCTTCTTTTGTGAAGTATCTATTCATGTCTTTTGTTCACTTTTTAATAGGGCTGTTTGCTGTTTTTTTTCATTTTGCACATTTGAGCCCCCTGTAAATCCTGGATGTTAGGCCTTTGACAGAGATGTAGTGGAAAATATTTTTCCTCGTTCTATGGGCTATCTTACCACTCTCTTGACGGTTTCTTTTGCTTTGCAGAAGTTTTTCAGTTTGACAAGATCCCACTTGTCAATCTTATCTCTTATGGCATGGGCATTTGGGATTTTGATCAGGAATTGGTAGTCTATTCTGACTTTTGTTAGGGTGTGTCCTGTGTTTTCTAAGATTCTTAATGATTGAGGCTTAACATATAGGTATTTGATCCATTTGAAACTGATTTTTATGTATGGAGATAGGAAGGGGTCCTGTTTCGATAAAAAACTTTGGTGCAAGAACAGACATATAGACCAATGGAATAGAATTGAGATTCCAGAAGCAAAACCTCAATTTCTCAACCAACTCATCTTTGGCAAAGCCTTCACCACCACCACCCACCACTGGGAAGAGGAGACTTCTTTAGTAAATGGTGCTGGGAAAACTGGCTGACCACATGCAGAAGATTCAAACAGGACCCCTATCTATCTCCATACACAAAAATTAACTCTAAATAGATCAGAGAACTAAATGTAAAACCTCAAACCATAAGAACTTTAGAAAATGCAGGACACACTCTTATGGAAGTTGGTACTGGTATCCAATTCCTGAGCAAAACCTGAAATGTACAGGCCATAAGAGATAAGATAGACAAGTGGGACTTCATTAAACTGACAACCTTCTGCAAAGTCAAGGAAACCATCAAAAGAGCAGGGAGACAGCCCACAGACTGGGAAAAAGTATTTGCCAACTTCATGTCTGACAAGGGCCTAACATCAAGGATCTACAAGGAACTCAAATGTCCTAAAAAGAAAAAAACAAACAACCCCATTACAAGGTGGGCAAAAGATATGAACAGACACTTCTCAAAAGAAGACATACGAGCAGCCAACAGATACATGAAGAAATGTTCAACCTCACTAGTCATCAAAGAGATGCAAATTAAAACTACACTGAGATACCACCCAACTCCAATCAGAATGGCCATTATCAATAACTCAAAAAATAACGGATGCTGGAGAGGATGTGGTGAAAAGGGAACACTTCTACACTGTTGGTGGGAGTGTAAACTAGTGCAGCCTCTATGAAAATCAGTGTGGTGATTCCTAAAAGCTCTAAAAATCTACCTTCCATATGACCCTGCAATCCCCCTACTGGGAATATACCCTGAAGAACTCAAATCACTCTATAAAAAAGATACCTGTACATGTATGTTTATCGTAGCATTGTTCACAATAGCAAGATCATGGAACCAACCGTGCTGTCCATCAAAAGAGGACTGGATTTTTTAAAAAATGTGGTACATATACACAATGGAATATTACGCAGTCATAAAAAAGAACAAAATCACGAATTTTGTAGAAACCTGGATGGAATTAGAGTTCTCTCTCACAGAAACAAAAATCTGAGCATCACATGTTCTCACTTGTATGTGGATCTTGAACAACTACCGTAATACTATAAGAAAATGATTGACAGTGGCAGGAAACTATGGGGGGGAGACAGGAAGGGAAAGGGAGGTGGGATTAACGGTAGTCAATATCTGTCTGGGGAAAGGGGGCACACCCCATCAACAAGGGTATCTGCACGATGAATATTTGTATGCCTAACCCCTAACTGTACCCCATAACTTTAAAATAAAAAATATATATTTAAAAAAAAAAGAAACAACAAAAAAACTAACTTTTCCTCTAGACTGTGAACAGAGAAAAAGAAAGAAATCTTGTGGCATTTCTTGGGCTCTTAGATTTAGCTGTGCCTCAACTATCCCTGCATTTTTCAGTTACATGAAACACTAAACTTTTTTCTTTGCTTATGTTAATTAGAGTTGCACTTCCGGTCACTTAAAATCAAGAGTCTTAAATTATGTAATAGTCATTAAGGGTTCTGTGATTCTGCAAATTGATTTAATTCAATTGTACTTATATTAAGCATCATCTTCAAATAAAATCCTCAAATCAGAACAATTCTAAATAAAAGAAAAAAGAAATTTTTAAAAAAGAACTTTTGGCAAACTCTCAGGGTACAAAATAAACATGCAAAAGACAGTCACAGTCTTATACACCAACAACAAACAAAGAAGCAAATAAAAAGCACAATCCCATTTACAATCACCACATACACAAAAATGAAATACCTCAGCATCTTCCTGACCAGAGAAAGATCTTTACAATGAAAACTACAAAACACTGCTCAAATAAGTCAAAGATGACACAAATAAATAGAAAAATACTCCATGGTCATGGATTGGAAGAATCAACATTGTTAAGATGTCCATCCTACCAAAGGCAATCTACAGGTTCAATATAATACTCATAAATTACCAATGTCATTCTGGAAACAACAATAAAAATATTCATATGGAATCATAAATGACCACAAATAGCCAAAACAATTCTTAGCAAAAGAAACAAAGCAGGAGGTATCACATTTCCAGACTTAAACTTTTTTATAAGGCTAATAATCAAAACAACCTGGTATTGGTACAAGAATAGGCATATAGACAATGGAACAGGATGGAGATTCCAGAAGCAAAGCTTCAATTTCTCAACCAACTCATCTTTGACAAAGCCTCCACCAGTAACCACTGGGGAGAGGAGAACCTATTCAGTAAATGGTGCTGGGAAACCTGGCTGACCACCTGCAGAAGAGTAGACTACTACCAAGCCAGGTGACTAAAAAAATTATTTTACTTACAGTCATTATGTTTGATCTTAAGTGTTTAACAGTGGTAGTCATTAAAGGCTAAATAACTAAAGTAAGCCAGTGATTTTACTATAAACATTCAAATATCATTCCTAAATAACAAAAAGATTCTTTATAAAAATACTTGAAGATTATGCTAAAATGTTATAAAAAATAGAAAATTATAGTTTTAAAAATAAGTATTACAAATACAAAAGAGAACAAAAAATGGAATTTATTTATAAAAAAATTTTGTATTCATTCTTACATGTTTAAAACTTCAGTTACCTTCAAAGTAGTCTCCAGTTGATGCAACACATCTATCAAGACATTTTTTAAAAAATTAATGTGATATCTGAATGAAAATAACCTGATAGCTGCACTGTGTCTGATAAAAGAAAAAAAACCTGATACATAATATGGACAATACAAGCTCCAGAAGAAAAAAACTGTACTTTATCATCTAAATTATCTAATTGATACTTTAAAAGACTATACCTGTAATACTTGCTAGCTCAGTCTCTAACAGGAAAGAAAGAAATAGAACACAGTCATCTAAATAAAGCCTTCACCAATTTAAGTGCATTATGATGCTATTTGGACTGGATAACATATTAATTCATATCAAGTGCATAATACCAGCATCTTACCTGACCTTTTAGCCCAAGTGGTTATATTTTTGTGAGTAACTTAATAATATACTGCCCTAATCTGACTTTATACAATAGCTGATGCAAGTTAGTCCTCAGTCTCTAGTAGTAGCACTGGCTCTGGGTTCAAGTCAATGATAATAAGTGTATTTTTATATTCTGCTTGGAATGCTTGGACTGTATCTTCTCTCCAAACAAGAGAATATAGACAAAGAATGGTACATGCTAGAAAAGATGTCTTTTATTTGTATGTGAGAAGTCTCCAGGCCAATCAATGACTTTCAATTATATGTCAACTGGTTTTGGCTTTTTGCCTACTTCAACACAGGCCCAATATTTTCAAAACCAATCCATAGGAGTTTGGAGAAAGGCATCCTTCTCCATACAAAGACAGCATTTTTAACCTAGCAAATATCTTACTTCCCCTGGAACTTTGTCCCAGATGTCAAATACCTCACCATGGGAATTAGAACTATTTAACACTGAAGATTCCTAGTGAGCTCTGTGGCATTACCTTGAGAAAAAGATTCCATTCATATCCCTGTAGTATATAAGACAAACTCAGAGGTTTAGTTTGAATGAAGGCAAGCAAAGCTGTAATGCCAAATAATTATAGCAGCTACGTACTTAAAAGATATTCAGAACTGAGAGTTCTTTGCCCACTCAATACTGTATACATCTAACCAATGTCATCAGCAACACTTCAGGAAATCAAAGGCCACCAGAAAGCAGTCAATGAAACCAGCAGTAGTAACAAATATGACCATGTGCTGCTGAAAGCAATATATTAATTCAAGAAGATTCCATAAGTTGCTATAAATAATAATAAATATAAAACTTTTTTGAATGCTATCTTTACATATTATAGCATAAATGTTTAGGATTTCATAATATTTGTTATTATTGTTGTTACTTTTGCATTCTATTTAAACAATATGACAGAATATCAGATAGCAGTTAAAAATCCAGTTTCCAAATTTATTATTACAAGAAATTCAGACGTTTTATAGTGTGCTCCTTTCCATGTGGCAAAATGAGTTTTGATAAATTTTTAAAAGGTAAAATCATATCAAGTGTCTTTTCTAGCCATAAAAAAGAAATATATACATAAATAACAAGAGAAAATTTGCAAAACCATACAAATACATGGAAACTAAACAACATGCTCCAGAATGACTGACAGATCACAAAAGATATTAAAAATAAATTTAAAAGTCTATTGAAACAATTGAAAATAGAAATACAATATTCCAGAACCTACTGGATACAGCAAAAGAAGTACTAAGAAGAAAGTTTACAAATAAATGCCTGTATTAAAAAAACACTTGAAATTAACAACCTAACAATATACCTTAAGGAACTAAAAAGGCAAGAACAAAATTAGTAGAAGGAAAGAAATAAGAGCAGAAATGAAATTGAGACAAAAAATACTAAAGATTGACAAAATGAAAAATGTGTTTTTTTAAAAAAAAGATAAACAAAGTTGACAAACCTTTGGCTAGACTAAGAATGAAAGAGAGAAGACCCAAATAAATGAAATCCGATATGAAACGAAAACGTTGCAACTGATACCACAGAAATGCAAAGAATCTTTAGAGACTACTCTGAACAATTATATACCAACAAACTGGAAAGCTCAGAAGAAATGGATAAATTCCTAGTTTATGCTTACCAAGTCTGAACCATGAAGATATAAGAAACTTGAACAGTCCACTAACAAGAAACAAGATAGAAGCAGAAATTAAAAGTCTCCCATCAAACAAAAGCTTACGACCTGATGAATTCATACTACTCAATTCTAACAAACATTTAAAGATGAAATAATACCAATTCTACTCACATTATTTCAAAAAATTGAAGAAGAGGGAAGACTTCCAAATTCATTCAACATGGCTAGCATTACCCTGATACCAAAACCAGACAAATATACAACGAACAGGAAACCTTCAGGACAATATTCCTCAGGAACATAGATGCAAAAATCCTTACTCACAAACTGAATTCAACAACCCATTAAAAATATCTTTCAGCATTATCAAATGGGACTCATCCCAGGGATGCAAAGTTGTTTCAGCATACACAAATCAATAAATGTGATATATCTCATCAAGAGAATCAGAAAAAAAACCATGGTTCCTTCAATAGATGCTGAAAAAGCATTTGATAAAATTCAACATTCTTCACGATAAAAACTCTCAGCAAATTGGGTATAGGAGAAACAAAGCTCAACAAAATAAAGGCCGTATATGACAAACCCACAGCTAACATATTAAACTGGAAAAATTGAAAGACTTTTAGGTAAGATCTGGAACAAGATAAGGATACCCACTTTCACTACTTCTATTCAACACAGAACTGGAAGTCCTAGCCAGAGCAATTAGACAAGAGAAAGAAATGAAGGACATCCAAATTGGAAAGAAGTCAAATTATCCTTATTTGCAGACAACACAATTTTACATTTAGAAAAAACCTAGACTCTACCAACAACTATTAGAACTGATAAATTCAGTAAAGTTTCAGTATACAAATCAACATAGAAAAAATAAGTATCATTTCTATACAATAACATTGTATACATTTCTATACAATCAATCTGAAAAAGAAATCAGCAAAGCAATCCTATTTATAACAACTACAAAATAAAATACCTAAATAGAAATTTAACATAAGAAGTGAAATATCTCTGCAAAAAAATACACTGATGAAAACAATTTTAAAGGATACAAAAAAGAAATGGAAATCTACTCCACACTCATGGATTAGAAGAGCTAATATTTTTAAAATGTCTATACTTCTCAAAGTAATCTACAGATTCAATATAATATCTACCAAAATGCCAGCAATACTCTTCACAGAGGTTTTAAAAACTCTAAAATGCATATGAAAACAAAAAATACCTAAATAGCTAAAGCAATCCAGAGCAAAAAAGAACAAAACTTGAGGCCTCATACTACCTGATTTAAAATTATACTACAAAGCTAGGAACCAAAACAGCATGGTACTGGCATAAAAATAGACACATAGACCAAATAAACAGAATAGAAATCCCAGAAATAAATCCATGCTCTTTTAGGCAACTCATTTTCAACAAAGGAATCAGGAACATACACTGGGAAAATGGAGCTTTTTAATAAATACTGCTTGGAAAACTGGATATCCATATGCAAAAATATGAAACTAGATCTCTTTCTGGCTTCATTTTCAAACTATCCAACCAACAAGAGATTAATAACCAGAATACACTGGAAACTTAACTAACTCAATAGTCAAATTATAATAATAACGATTAACATAATTCAATTTTTAAAAGGGCTAAAGACCTGAATATACTTTTCTCCAAAGGAGACATACAAATTGCCAACAGCTATATTAAAAAATGCTCAACATCACTAATGATCAGGAAAATGTAAATTAAAACCATGATAAAACATTTTTCCACCCCAGTTAGAATGGCTACAATCAAAAAGACCTAAAATTACAAGTACTAGTGGGGATGTAGAGAAAATGGAGCACTGGGTTTGAATCCTGCTGGTGGAAATGTGAAGTAGTACAACCGCTATGAAAAACAGGATGGAGGCTTCTCAAAAAACTAAAAATGGAACTACCAAATAACCCAGCAATCTCACTACTGGGTATACACCCGAAAGAAGGAAAATCAGTGTATCAAAGACATGTCTACACTCTCATGTTTATTGCACTATTTACAACAGCTAAGATAGGAAGTCAAACTAAGTGTGTGCATCAATAAATAATAAAGAAAAGATGGTATATATACACAATGCATTATTTAGCTATAAAAATGCAGCAACATGGATGAAACTAGAGGTCATTATATTAAGTAAATTAAGCTAGGCATAGAAAGACAAATATTGTATGTTCTTATCATATGTGGAAGCTAACAAAGTGAATCTCATGGAGGTACAGAGTATAATGGTGGTTACCAGAGGCTGGTAAGAAAAGTAAGTAGAAAAGATAAAGATAAGTTGGCTAAGGTCAAAATACAGTAAGATGGAAGGAATAAGGTCTAGTATTTGATAGTGCAGGAGGGAATTATACTTACAAATTGATTGTGGGGGATTCAAGATGGCTGTCTGGAAGCAAATAGTGAGTGCCTCTCTCATGGAGAGGGTCCGAAATAGTGAGTAAATATTCTCTTTCCAGGAGACTGTCTAGAAGACCACATTGAAGTTCATTTAAAACAAACCTCACTAGCCTACAATCTGGTGAAAGTGGGAAAGGATACCTACCCATAAAGGGAAGGGTGTCTGACACAATCCCCTGGGGTTTCATACAACTCCTACAGACCACAATAAACGTAGTCATGGGAGAGTCCCCTTGACATTCTCCCAGCAGGACTGAACACAGGAAGCCATCTGGAGTCTGAACAGAAGCACATGGAACCCAAAGGGTTCATGCTCCCTGAGAAGCCCCATGCTGGCTGCTACCACCCTGCCAAAGGAGGATCTCCCAGATCAGATACCAAAGCAACAGACTATTCCAAGTGGATGCCTCCCCTTTCCCTTTATTGCATCCCACCAGGGGCATTTCCCCTACTCTAGAGGCAGATCCCTCTACCATACCCACTCTAAACTCAACTGAGGACTATAGTCAAAGCTTGACCCCAGAAGACCAGCAAAAACAAAAACAAGAACAAAAACACAATCCCATTTACAATAGCCACAAAAAATAAAATAAAATACTCAATTAACTCAAGATGGATTTATGACTTAAATGTAAGACTCCAAACTATAAAAATCTTAGAATGCCTAGGAAACACTCTCCTAGGCAATTCATATGCAAGTTCTTAACATCAAATGCAGTAAAAATCAAAACTGACAAGTGGGACCTAATTAAACTAAAAATGCTTCTGCACAACAAAAGAAACCATCAACAAAATAGACAATCAACAGAATGGGAGAAAATATTTGCAAACTATATATCTGACAAAGGCCTAATATCCAGAATATATAAGTAACTTAAACCAATCAACAGGAGAAAAACAACCTCATAAAAGGTGGACAAAAGACAAAGGAAGACATAAAAGCAGTCAACACATTTTTTTTTTAAAGTTTGACATCACTAATCATCACATAAATGCAAATCAAAACCACAATGAGACACCATCTCACACCAATCAGCATGGCTATTATTAAAAAGTCAAAAACAATAGATGTTGGTGAGGATGCAGAGAAATGGGACTGCTCATACATTGTGGGAATGTAAGCTACATCAGCCGTGTGGAAAGCAAGTTGTCGATTCCTCAGAGAACTAAAAACAGATGTATCATTTGACCCAGCAATCCCACTACTAGGTATATAGACAACGGAGCATAAATTGTTCTACCCAAAAGACATGGGCACTTGTATGTTTATTATAGCACTATTAACAATAGTGAAAATGTGCCCACCAGTGGTGAGCTGGATAAGGAAAATGTGGTACAAACACACCAAGGATTTCTACACGGCCATAAAAAAGAATGAAATCATGTCCTTTGCAGAAACATGGATGAAGCTGGAGGCCATTATTCTAAGTGAATTATCACAGAAATAAAAATCTGAATACCTCATGTTCTCACTTTAAAGTGGGAACGAAACACTTTAAAGTGGGTATACAGGGGCATAGGATGGGAAAATACACAATAAGGACTCCAAAAGGGAGGAAGAAGGGAAGGAGGTAAGTGTTGAAAAAGCATTCATTGGGTATCATGCTGACCATCTGGGTGACAGGTTCAGTAAAAGCTCAAACCTCACCATCATGCCAATACACCTGTGTAATAAACCTACATATGTACCCCTTGATCTAAAATTAAAAAAATAAAAATAAATAATTTACTGTATATTTTGAAATAGCTAGAAGAGCATTGTAATGCTCCCAACACAAAGAAAAGATAAGTGTTTTAGGTGATGGATATACCAATTACCCTGATTTGATCATTACATCTTGTATACAGGTATCAAAATATCACACGTACCCTAAAAATATGTACAGTTATTATATATCAATTTTAAAAATAAAAATATTATGAGAAATAATAAAATACACACCAGCATATGGACAAACTAAACAAATTACTGCATAAAAACAAAAAACATTTTCAAAATTCTTTCATGAAAATAAGTCACTACTGACCTTTGGAAAAAAATCAATAAATAGCATTATAGGCAATTTATTTTAAAATATATTAACAGTAGAACTAAAACCTAAAAGTGCTAGAAATCACTGTCTCTAAGGAATAAAACTGGAGGGAGCAGAGTGAACAGGGTTTGGCTGATTTTATAAAAAGTCTTGTAAAACTATTAGACATACTAAACTATATAGTATGTCTACATATAATGACCTGCAGTAATTTTTTAAATAAACAAAACCTATTTAAATGTCAAAAATAATTGGTTACTTAATCTCACTTTGTGATTATTACATGTTTATCTGCATAAGAATATAAGTTCTCAAAAAAAGATAAATAAATAAATGGACTTTTATAAAACAAAAATGTGAGAAATTCAGTCAGCTCGAAGTTAGAAACACATGACAAATTCTCACTGCTATAAAAGATATGGGAGAACTTTGAATAAATATAGGTATTTTAAGAACAGTAATAGCTCTCTCACATTTCATATATTTTCTTGAGATGTGAGATACATTTTTAAGAACTAAAACATTATTAAACATTTTATAAAAACCTTCTTATATACTAATAAAGTTGCTGAAGTGGGTAATTAAACAAATGAGGCATCTAAATATCAAGAACAATTGATAACTGAATGGTATGTTGTTATATTACAGAAATTATTGCCTTATTGCTTATTGCTTTGTGTTTGTATTTGCTCTGGATATTCCTTTCAGTTTTATCTGAAAGTCAAAATTATAACTTGCTCTTATTTATTTTCTTACTACAAGATTAAAAAAATCTTAAGAAAAAGATGGGAAAAAAAGAATGTTAAATTTACATGCATTCCTTTAGTTATCTTTTTTTATGATTAAGATGAATTCTCTGGTTTGGAATTACTTAAACCTCTGAAGAAAGAATAAATTTAATGATAATGCAACAACATTTCATTTGAATGGAAAGAATAATGAATTTAAATACAAAACCAGAGAAATGCTTAACTCCATGAGGTCAAACACTTATATCTGTCTTTTTCACTAAATCAGCCCATCCCCTATTGCTGCCTATCTGGGATGTAGTAGCAGTGTCCTCTTCCTGAACTACCTTCATATCAGTGCAGCTCACTGCTGGAAGGCATCTAGATAACTCCCTCTTAGGTACCCACTTTTGTCTAAAATTTTCTCTACCAATATATTTATCACACTTTATCATAGTCTTTATATACCTAAATACAGGTATATAATTATAGGTTTCAGATTCAAATAAATGTAAGCTCAAGCTCCAACTCTGATTTACAAGTCAGTAGAAAAATAAGGGCAAGTAACTCCAGAACACTAAGCCCATTTTCAAAGGAAGGAGGGAAAAGAGAGATGGAAGGAGGGAGGGAAGGAAGAAAGAAAGAAAATGAGAAGAAGTACATTCAAAAGAGTGTGGTTAGAATCATTGAATTAAAAAATACAAGTGGTGACAAGATAAAATTATTCATGATTGGAGGTTCATAGTCTTGGCCTTCTCTTTTGACCATAACATTCAGATAACACTTGCTTAGCTTCTTCCAGATAGAGGGGGAAATTAACTACGTTCCCCATTAGATTCCACGTGATAGGGGTATTACAAGACCCATATCCTACGACCTATTGGGAGTGTGTTGGTGAAAGAGAATTATTTCAGGAGTAGAAGGATGAGTTGGAGTAAATAAAGAATTATAATGGACTGTGTATCTAGAATCATAAAAAAGAGAGAGCCTAAAAAAGGATCAAATTTATATTTTTGGACTGAAGCACTTTGACTAAAAATGACTCACACTGAAACATTTGGTTATTGAAGTACGGAATTCACTTAACATAGAAATACAAAATAAAGTGGTTTAAATAAGAAAGAAGTTTATTTCTCTTTGTTTTAAAATATTGCAGGGGTAGGTAATCCAGGACTCTTATAATACTCCTAGAAGTTGTAAGGGGTCTGGTCTCTTCCAGCTTATTGCTTTGCAGTCCCTAGGTAAGGCCCTTGTCTTCAATGTCTAAGAAACAGAAAAGAAAAAGTCACCTCTTCTATTTTCAAGAAATTTCTCACAGTAAATAAATTCAGTGCTACTATCAGCAAAATATAAAGGAGACTATTTTGCAAAGGAGAAAACCATGCTCAAAGTTACTTCGTAAATTAAAATACTACTTTTCATTGGCCAAAATTTATTCTACAGCCACAACCAGGTACAAATGGTACATCATTGCCCCCTGAAGATTCAGGTTCTGCTAATGAGGAGAAGAGGAGAATGGATGTTGTGGGAGTCAGATGGCAGTATTTACCACGAGTTACCTTTTTCTGAGTTCCCTAAAATGCATCATTTATAAATCTTGAGACCCAAGAGAATGGGTCCTGAAATCAGGAACAGAAAAAGTAAAGATTAATTGAATAAAAAGCAGAATGTAAGAGAGAAAAATGTAACAAAACATAATATCTCTTTTTTCCTATGCCAATTACAACAAAGTAACTATTCAATTACATGGAGTATAAAGGTCTAAGTTTTTAAAAACAAAAGTATGGGGTACTTTACAGAAATCTAGGTTTATAAAAGTTCTGCCTATTTAACAGTTAAAGATGAACCATATTCTGGAGTTGGTATAAGAATGGATGCAGTTCTAAATATTAATTCATTTTTGAAATTCACTTTTTACATACCTTTTCTGTAATATATGTCTAGAAATTACTTGGTTGAATATTTGCACAACAAAATAAATTTAAGGTGGTAAATTCTTTCATAAAATATTAACAGTTTCCTCACAGCATTCATTTATTTTAAAATGCCATGTGTTACATTGTGTGTACAACTCAGAATATAGACCATTCAAAATAAAGCAACTACTCTTCCTAATATCAAAAATAGAAAAAAATTAATTCCTTCTATCTACTTTTCCCATTTTATATGACTATGTAACTTTTCCCATTTTATAGGACCCTTTCTGAGGGGTTCAGCTTTTCCCTCCTTAATTCATCTCAGGATTCTCAGTTAACTGCTCTACGGAAGTCTTAACCCTTCAGTAGAAGTCTTAACCCTTAATTCTTAATTCTTCAGCTGCCTGCTTATTTTAACCAATGTCCAATGTTATCCCCAGTCATTGCTATACCTACTAGTTGACATGTTTGAATGAGAATCTTCTTTGATCTAAACTTATACCGGTTCAGGAAACTTGGTACAAAGTTCTCTATACTTGTATCCTTGTTCAAAGACCTTGGTATCAACAACAGCAGTCAAGCCTGGACCTGGTGAACAAAAGCAGCTCAAAGAGTAAGAAGTAGTTTTCTAAATTCTTTTCTAAAAATGATTGAAGTGACAGTGCCAAGAAAAAAATTCCAAAAAGTAACTAGAACATTTGATATGTCATTTTCACTCTCAATTTTATGATTTTCAACTACCCTATGAAGTTTTTAAATAAATGTGACCAAATGCTAAATAAGAAAATCACACAGCTCAAGCAGAAAATGAGAATTTAGTGTTTTTACAAGATTCATTATAATTTTGAGCTCAAGGTATAACTCAGAAAGAAAATGCAATTCTCATATGGTCAAGCAACTGAAATAAAGTATGATAATTATGACATAGTAATAATTTTAAGTAGCATCCTGCCAATAAAATGCAAAAACATAAAGGTAGGGGCTTATTGGTAAGATATCACTTTTAATGCCTTATCTACACCTAGAGCATGACAAAGGAATTAAAAGGAAATCTCTGCCAGTAATGTAAAACTAAAAAAACATAAATCAAGGCTGAAACTACATAAACTTTCAAGAGATATAGTCAACTTTATGACAAAAGATCTCTTTTCTATCCAAGTGAAAAGATTATGAAACATGTATACCTAGCCCTGTATACACTTTATTAATTAGCCATTATAAAATAAGTTTTCTAATAAAGTCATAATTATATATTCATAAATATGACTTGACACGTACTTATCTCATTATAATGGTTTACACCATTCCCTTTTATCATATTTTCCTAACAAACTGAACTTAATAGTTGCTAGATTTTTAAATAAATCCTAAACCTAGATTTTGGAACGCTGGTACAAGAATTCCATGCTGTTTCTCATTATAATTTTTTTCCTAAGGTTTGCTAATAAAATCTTCCTTTCTTGTGTATCAGCGAGATTGATTTTGGTTGCATATAACAGAAAAAGTAACAATATAGTAAATAAAGTAAATAATATAGTAAATTATAGGCTCAGATAACTGAAAAATCTAGAGCAATGATTCTCAATCCTGTCTACACTATTAAAATCATCTGGAGAGGTTATTTTAAAAAAAAACAAAAAAAAACCCTTGCTCAGATTTCAATGCATCCTCCTCAGAAATAATGAAAGAATGATTTAAGTGTTCTTGGATATAAAAATAAGTTTTTATAGGTTCCTAGATAACTTCTACTGTGAACAAAGAGTTAGATATCACTACTTTAAAAGAAGGAGAGACTTCAGATGTGAATGAAAAAGAAGTTCAATTCCATTTTTCTCTTATTCTCTAAGTCCAATTTCCTTCCATGTGTCATCTTTAGCAGGCTGGCTAAATGTATCCTTATTCATATTTAAACAATTCAAAACTTTTTCTCCAAATATAAAATACAATCTTGGGGCTATATTCTGGGCCAGCTTAGCTCTTATTCCCAACTGAAGCAATCACTGTGACAAAAGAGACAGAATTTACACTAGTCATCATAATCAACCTAAATTAAGCAATATAAAATTAATATAAAATTTTATGTCTGAAACTAATGAAAACTACAATATACTAATGGAAGCAAATATGTCAAATATAGGCCCCTTAAGGATGCCTATAAAACTTAGGACACATATAGAAAATGAGAAAAATCCCAAATAAACAATGTCAAAAACAAAGACAGATGCTGCAGATATTTGATTAGCAAAAGCATTATGTAACTAGGTAAGAATAACTGAAACTTTTTAAAAATAAAACTGTGGGCAATATGGCTAAAAAAAATCAGGTCACTTATCTGTTCTTAATTTACAATGAATGAATGTTTAATATAAACTCACTCATCGCTATGTATTTATTTCTGTGTGAAAATTATTAATTTAACTGAGAGTTGAAATACAGGACATCTTTAGAAATGTACCTCTCATATCAAATGAAAGATTTCTATATGTACAGTAATTAAATAATGAAAGTTAAAACTGCTTTTTAACATAAGATGTTTATGATACAGTCTTGATTGAAGAAAACAAAGTACAGAAAAGGTATTTTCACTATTATTACAGTAAAAGAAAAATTCACTAAAACATTAACAGTTGCCACTGTTAGATGGTAGGACTGTATAAACTTTTTTTCTTTCTCTTTTTCTGTCTTCAAAAATTTTCTTCCGGGATCATGTGTTACAAATTAAAAAAAAAAACTTTAATAGCCAAACAAGTTGTCCCAATTACAAAATAAGTAGAAAAAATAAGGGAAATAATAAACTATTAAAAATCATTCACTTTACTTGTTCTAAAACTTGAACTTCTAGATTTTGCTTTTCCAATAATTGAATGTTTAATCATAGAATATGTGTGAACGTTCTCTGTAAAAATGTCATAGGTATGTTATTCTAATGCTTTCAATACATGAAAATACAAATGCCTGGAATGTTTCCACATAAGGAAACACTTCACAGTACCTTCTATAACCATAATTTAGCCCTTGCTTAAAATAACCTCCATGAGGAAGAATTTAGTTTTTCTTGAGACTGCCTACTCTATAACTTAAAATCTTTAATTATTAGATTACAAACCACTTAAATGCAGTGATAGAATCATACAGTTACAGTCAAAATGCAGATAAACGTAAATTTAACAGTTCTGAAAATATGTGGGCAGAAAATAAATGGCGAGCAAAGCTTGCACTATTTATAATTAAATTAAATTTTACAGATAATTAAATTGTTGTTTTTGTAATGGAAAATGGAAGAAAAGTAGATAATTATTTTTGAAAGGATAGATTCAGGGGTGGAAATAACTTTTTTTTATCAAACTTTCTCTTTTTTTTATTTTGCAAAACAGGCACAATTCAAAGAAAAAAATCTACACTGTAAGCTGAATATTTTAACACACCTGTCCTTGTAACATTTAGAACAAGCAAACAAAACTTATGTAATAATATTAAGAATGTGAATTTTAGAATGATTGACATATATACAGCATTGCACCCAGTAGCTACAGAATCACTTTCAAGTATACAAGGAACACTTACCAAAATAGGTCACATGATAGTCTATAAAATAAGTATTAATACATTTCAAAGGATTTAAGTCACTTTAGATTATTTTTTTGACCACAGTAAAAATTAAGCAGATAATCCAGAAAAAAAATCAATATATAGTAAATCCATAAATTTAGAAATTCGGCAATATAATTCTAAAGACTCACTGGGTCATAGAACAAATTATAAAATACGTTTAAAGTAAATGATAATAAAAATACAAAATGTGTAGAATGTAGCTAACATGTGGCCTAAAGGAAAATTTATGGAGAAGAATGGCCAGGGACATCAGGAAGATGGCAGAATAGATTTCTTTCATCATTACTCTATAGATTCATGGAGTTAGACAACTATCCACAGACAAGAGTATGTCTGTTTCCAGAGAAGTCTAGGGAGTCTAGGGGTCCAGTAGAGAAGTCTGAGCACGCCACTGAATAATAAATCTAAGAACTGACACTTTGAAGTGGGTAAGAACAGTTACTATGCCTGCATCATCCTTCCTCAAAGGTGGCACAGTTCAGGGCCAGGAGAATCCTATTCTGCGTACAATTTCTCCAGAAAAGAGAGTATGGTAAATGAGCACTCAGCTCCCCCAGCTGTGCAGGATACTGCCCAAGAGACCAACTTTCTTTTCACCTTATTGAGAATACTGAGGAAATCCACAAGGCAAAGTGGCTGGGAGACTTGGAACAGGAAAAAGAGGTCCTGGAACCTACTCGCCATAAGGAAGCCCTCCTACAAGTCATTCAGGATGCCTCACCAACAAATCCCTTCTCCTCAACTAAAACAAGGTCATCCAGATGCTTGCCATTACTTCCCTTTGCCCAGACTGGCTTCCTAAACACACCGTAGTAGACAGCAAGTACAAATGTTTCTTGAGGTAGCCCGCAAACTTGAGCATTTCAGGGCACTGCCATAGGGAAGAAAAATGGAACGCTCTCAGCACTTGGCCTAACTTTTCAGGATTAAGAGAAGGCATACAATCTTAAGATTTACATCCCAAAAGAGAACAAGAAACTGGGAGCAGATTCATTCACAGAAAATTTCTAAGAGAGCCTCAGAGTCTCTAGACTGGTGAAGGTGTTTCTCCTCTGAAGATAGTCAACAAGATTGGAGGAGGTGACTACTTCAACTGAAAAAACAGTAACACAAGACTTCAAGGAACATTTAAAAATCACAAAAACATAATACTACCAAAGTAACACAACAATATTAGGGTAATCAATCCCAAACGAATCTACTAGTTACCTGATAAAGGGGACAATTCAAGAGGATATAATATTTGTAAATACACACCCAACATCACAGCACCTAAATACATAAGCAAATATTAAAAGAGCTGAAGGGAGAAATAGGAAGCAAATACAATAATACTAGGAAACTTCAATACCTCACTTTCAACAATAGACAGAAAAATCAGTAAGGAAACATTGGACTTGAACTACAATTTAGACCTAACAGACACATACAGAACATTCCATTCTACAGCAGCAGAATATTCATTTTAACAAGTCTTAACAAAATCAAGAAGGCTGAAATCTTATCAAATATATTTTCCAACCACTCTGGTATAAAACTAAAAATCAGTAACAGGACAAAAATTAATAATTCACAAATCTGTGGAAATTAAACAAGACACTACTGAACAAGCAAAGAGTCAAAGAAGAAATCAAAAGAGAAACTAAAAACAATCTTGAGATAAACAAAAACGGAACCACAATATGCCAAAATGTATGGGATATAGCAAAAGCAATTCTTTTTTTCTTTATTATAAAGATGTGGGGTACAAGACAGGGTTAGGTATACAAATGTTGATCATCCAGATACCCTTGTTGATGAGGTATGCCCCTCCCTCCCCTAGCAGTTTCCCTTAACTGCCAATCCCACCCCGCCTCCCCTGACAGTTTCCCACTACTGCCAATCCCTTTCTTATAATATTATAATAATTGCTCAAGGTCCGTTTATGAGAATATATGGTACTCAGTTCTTTGTTTCTGTGATAGATCACTGAGTATGATCAACTCTAAATCCAACAAGTTGCTGCGAAGTCCATATGTTTGTCCTTCTTTATGGCTGCATAATATTCCACTGTGTATATGTACCACATGTTTTTTATCTAGTCCAGCTTCGGTGGGCAGCATGATTGGTTCCATGTTTTTGCTACTGTGAATAGAACTGCACTAAACATATGTGTGTAGGTGTTTTTTTTTGTAGAATGATTTGAGTTCCTCCGGGTATTCTCCCAATAGGGGAATTGCTGGGTCAATTTCTAGTTCTTTCAGAAATCTCCACACTGTCTTCCAAAGAAGTTGCACTAGTTAGCATTTCCCACCAGCAGTGTAGAATCGTTCCTTTTTCTCTGCATCCTTGCCACCATCTGTTGTTGTTTGTTTTATTAATGATGGCCATTCTTACTGGGGTTAGGTGGTATCTATCTCAATGTGGTTAGCAAAAGCAATTCTAAGAGAAACATTTATAGCAATGAATGACTACATTACAAAAAAAGATGTCAAATAAGCAACCTAACATTACAATTCACGGAACTAGAAAAAGGAAAAAAAAGTTTTTTTTTAAAACTAAACCCTGAGTTAGAATAAAGAAATAACAAATCTCAGCACAGAAATAATTGAATAGAAAGTATCAATGAAACTAAGAGAGTTTTGTGGGTTTTTTTGAAAAGATAAATAAAACCAGCAAATGTCTATCAGGACTGAAAAAAAAGGAAAGAAATGAAAAAGAAAATTCAGGCATGCTGTCTCATACCTGTAATCCCAGCACTTTGGGACGCTGAGACAGAGAGGATTGCTTGAGATCTGGAGTCGGAGACCAATATAGGTGACATAGGGAGACTCTATCTCTACAGAAAATTTTAAAATGTAGCCAGGCATGGTGGTGTCCACCTGTGGTCTTAAAGAGGCCAAGGAAAGAGGATTTCTGGAGTTCAGGAGTTCAAGACTGCAGGGAGCTCTGATTGTACCACTGCACTCTAGCCTAGACAACAAAGTGAGACTTTGTCCCTATAAAATGAGACAAAGAGAGAGAGAGAGAGAGACAATGAGGCCACAAGTAAATAAAATCAGAAGCAACCAGGATGTGAGTGCATTCATGAATTCTACCAAACATTTAAAGAAGAATTAACACCACCAATCTTTCTCAAAATCTCCCAAAAAAATTGAAAAGGAGGAAATACTTCACTCATTGTATGAAGCCAGCATTACACTAATACCAAACCCAGTTAAGGCTACTACAAGAAAAGAAAATTACAGACCAATATGCCTGATAAACATATATTCAAAAATCCTCAACAAAATACTAGCACACTGAATTTAAGAGCATATAAAAAGGCTCAGTATCCCTGGGATTTTATGAATGATTCAACATACACAAATCAGCAAATGTGATACATGCCACATAAAAATAAGGAAGAAAAAATTATATATCATCTCAATTGATGCAAAAAAAGCATTTGACAAAATTCAACATCTTATCATGGTAAAAACTCTTAAGAAATTAGGTATAAAAAGAACTTGATATAATAATAAAAGCCATGTATGACAAGTCCACAACTAAGAACATACTCAGCAATGAAAAACTGAAAGCTTTTCCTTTAAGATCAGGAAAAAGACAAGGATGACCACTCTTGCCACTGTTCAGCATGGCACTGGAAGTCCTAGCCAGAGCAATTGGGCAAGAAAAAGAAATAAAAGCATCCAACTCAGAAATGAAGAAATAAATCCATCTCTGTTTGAGGATGATATGATATGATATATGGAAAGCTCTAAAGATTCCACCAAAAAAAGTTAGAACTAATAAATGAATTCAGTAACATTGCAGAATACAAAAGTAACATACAAAAATCAGTTTCACTTAAGTACACTAACAACAAACTATCCATTAAATAAATTAAGAAAACAATCCCATTTCTTATAGTATCAAAAACAGTAAGACACTTAGGAATAAATTTAACAAAGGAGGTGAAAGAACTATATACACTGAAAACTAAAACACTGATGAAAGAAATTGAAAACACAAATAAATAGAAACATATCCTGTGTTCATGGATCAAAAGAATCAATACTGCCAAAATGCCCAAACTACCCAAAGCAATATTTAATGCAATTCCTATCAAAATTCCAATGACATTTTTTGCAGAGATTAAAAATAATCCTAAAATTCATATGGAACCACAAAATATTCCAAATAGTTAAGGCATTGTTCAGCAAGAACAAAGTTGGAGGTATACACTTCCTTACTGCAAATATATTATAAAGCTATAATAATCAAACAGTATGGTACTGACAAAGCAGACACATAGACAAATGGAACAAAATAGAAAGCCTAGAAATAAACTCACATGTATACCATCAACAAATCTTTGGCAAAATCACCAAGAATATATGGTAGGAAAAGGATAATCTTTTCAATAACCAGTGTTAGGAAAACTGAATATCCGCATGCTAAAGAACAAAGTCAAATGCTTATACTATACACAAAAATCAACTCAAAATTAATTAAAGACTTAAATGTAAGACCTGAAACCATAAGACTTCTAGAAGAAAACATATGGGGATTGTTCTATGACACTGTTCTTGGCAATGATTTTTTGGTTATGACACCATAGGCACAGGTAACAAAAGCAAAAAGAGACAAATGGGGTTACATAGAACATAAAAGTTTCTACACAACAAAGGAGACGCTTAACAAAATAAGGCAACCTACAGAATGGAAGAAAATATTTGCAAACTACATATCTGGTAAGGGTTACTCTTCAAAACATACAAGAAAATCATACAACTCAATCAAAAGAAACAACCTTATTAAACAATTAACAATGTGCCTGAATAGATTTATTTTCCAAAGAAGACATACAAATGGCCAACAGGTATATGAACAGATGTTCAATATCACTAATTATCAGGAAAATGAAAATCAAAACCACAACAAGATATCACCTCACACTTGTAGGAATCACTGCTATCAAAAAGCCAAAAGATAAGCATAGGCAAGGATGTGTAGAAAAGGGAGCACTTATGCATTGTTGGTGGGAATGTAAATTGGCACAGTCATTATGGAAAACAGCATGGAAGTTCCTCAAAATATTAAAAATAAAACTACTATATGATCAAGCAATTTCACTTGCAGCTAAACACCCAAAGGAAATGAAATCACTATGTCAGAGAGATTCCCATAGTCTCATGTTCATTGCACTCTTCACAATAGTCAAGATATGAAATCAGCCTAAGTGGTCATCATTGGATGAATGGATAAAGAAAATGTTATAGCCGGGCTCGGTGACTCAGCCTGTAATCCCGCGCCTTTGGGAGGCTGAGGTAAGTGGATTGCCTGAGCCCACGGGTTCGAGACCCACCTGGACAGCGAGACCTCATCTCTACAATAAATCAAAAACTCAGCCGGGCATGGTAGCGCATGCCTGTAATTCCGGCTACTTGGAAGGCTGAGGCAGAAGGATCGCTGGAGCCCAGCAGGTGAGGTTGCAGTGGCCGGAAGCAGCCACTGCACTCTAGTCTGGGCGACCGAATGAGACTCCAACTCCAAAAAAAAAAAGAAAAGAAAAGAAAATGTTATAATTCAGCCCTTAAATAGAGGAATTCTGCCATTTGTGACAACATGGATGAAACTGGAAGACATTATGCTAAGTGAAATAAGCCAGACACAGATAGACAAATATTGCATGATTTCATATATAGAGTATATATAATGTATATATATTTATTTATACTCTAAATGAATTGAATACATAGAAACAGAGAGTGGAAGGTTGGTTATCAAAAGTTGGGGCATGGAGAAACTGAGATGTTGGTCAAAGGGTACAGATTTGGAGTTATATGATGAATATATTCTGGGCCTCTGAGACACAGCACAGTGACTATAGTTTGCCAAAGTCCACCTCCAGCAGGTTCAGGGTTTTCCAAGGAAGGGTGGCGTCGGTGAGTGAAGGGATGGACACAGACCTGGTGTTTATGCAGGACTGCTCGTTTATTGCTAACAAAGTTTCAGTATATATCGGTTTGGGGTGCATAATTTTTAAGTGATACACATGAAAAAATCTTTCTTGACATCATTCAAATTTTCCACAACCCACCAAATGTTTTTCTCATTCTTTTACAATTAAATAGACAATCATGTGCAGTCTTTTACATATTCTTTTTATGTCTAAACAATTAAATGCAATCATTTTCCTTACAGCTATAAAACAACAAACTTATTATGTACTTATTCTTTTAAGGCTAAATGCACTTACAACAAACCCATTACACTATGCTTAAATATCTATGACCTTCTAAAATTAAACATAAACCTTTTATTAAAACTAATATCTAATCTTTTCCTAAAAATCACGTAACAACAAAAGTCAACCTGTTATATATTTAACTATGGCCACGTACACTTAGGTAAATATTTTCTGCCACAAAATAACAAGCTTTTGTTCGTGTAACTATAGAAAAACCAGTCTCTGGAACACTGACATTTCTTGGGGTTCTGCCAGTACAAGCTGCACAACAATCTACAATCAGTGGGCTCCCATCTGCAACCCCATCTCTCTCTGGCTCGTCTCCAATGAAGACCAAATGATTCCAGTTTGCTTCTAAGGAGCACAAGATATCTATAGTTTTTATCTACAATTCCTTGGCAAGGGAAGTGGGTTCCTGCTTGTACATTCGCAGGCCGATCTTCAGGGCCCCTATAATCCCAGCCCGTTTCTTAGCATAATGTTGGGGGTTTCCCTTAAAGGGGTATAAATTTTGTCTAGTAATCTAATGGGGATTTCTGGATGTGACACTACAGGACAGACTATGATTTTTCCTCTCTGTGCTTATAACCATGGGGTGAGGAGATAAAATTCCCTGCAATCCTCCAGAGTCCTTTTTCTGTGGTTGTTGAGTTAACTGTAATTTCTCAGCCTCTAGGGTTTCCACTGGCAGTATGACTAAGCAAAGCAGGAGAAGCAGAACCACCGCTTTCCCAGATGTGCCATGCCATCCGGGGTCATCAGTCTCCTTGAGCAGTCAGAAGGCAGAACTTTGCGGTCGGTCCCCAAAAATAGTTAGCAATGTATTGTATATTTAAAATGTGCTAAGAATTTTTTTTTTTCTCATCTAAAAACCATCCATTTAATTTCTTTACTTTTCTTCAAATGTGTCATGTCTCTTTCCTCTTTAGGGCTCTGATGGTGTATAGTCTATTTGAATCAATCTTCCTTAGCTGCCTCTCACCATTGGTTTATTCTCTTCTATGTGATCCAGGAATTTTTTATATCTTAACTTATATGCCATTTCAAAAAGAAAACTGTTTGAGTTTTCCTACCAAAACTATCAACCCACCCCATATCTCTGTCATTCCTCTTTCAGAGTATTCTGTTAGCTTTTTCCCTAATAACACCAAAAAAAATCTACTAGTTTATTTCATTTTTCACTTAATGCCTTCTTTTCCTTCTGCAATAAAAAGTTATTTCCATGAGGGCAAATATTTAATATGTCTCATTTGCCTCTATATTTCTAGCACTTAGAATTACTCATAATAGACCTTAAATAAGTATCTGCTGAATATTTTAATGAATGCATGAATTGAATAAATGAACAAATGGACAAGAACTTAAAACTAAGCTAATTAGACAGTAAGAAAGAGCTAATATTTAATGAAGATTAGTGTAAATTATAGGACATTTTGACTTCATGGTTTTCAATATGCACTTGTCTTAACGTGCTCTTAAAAGCTTTAAAACATATGGATATTTGGCCCCATCTCACAATTAATTCATAATATCTGGTGTTCGGGACTTGGCTTTGGCATTTTACAAAGCTCTCTAGATGATTTCAGAAAGCTTTTTCAGCCAGGCTGAGAAATACTGGTCTAAACAATTGGTATATAATGTTGCATCTACTCTCAATAGAGAAATCTGTTATAACAATGACTCAATAATATAAGCTAAAGAGGAAAGGGGCCATTTATGATGAAGCTTGGAAAGAGCTGATAGCTTCTAACAAAAAGTTCTTTTAGTGAAACAAATTCATACTGGTATCTACCTTCCAAGAGTACTAAAAACACAACAGATATTTTATAACGGTACTAAAATTAAACTTTACTTGAAAGGAATTAGTGTAATTTAGCTTCAAGGAAAACTCAGATAGTAATGAGAAAGACAGAAACAGGAAATGAAAGAGAATAAATAGTTGTCCCGGGAAGTTAACAAATGATTTTATTTTCTTCATCTCTATCAATCACTACAATAACTTAAAGAATCAGTTCAAAGTTTACTTCCTTCACAAAGTTTACCTGCCTAAATCCATCATTCAAGTCGTATTTCATAGTAATTTCATGTCATTTGTCTGGAATTAGAGCAAATGAACAAATAACTGGAACTGACTAGCTTTAGACACATTAATGTTGGGAAGCACAATTAGGAATCCAAGTAGAGATATCAGATAGGCAGCTGGACACAAGACTAAAGTCAAGGGAGAGGATGGACCATAGACATAAATGACCTACTGGGTATCTTACCTATAGAACAGCTCCTACTTCTTAGGGGTGTAATGATGAAAGTATAGTTTTAAATTCTCAGTTAAGATTACATGCACAATGATAGGTAATTTCAAGTTTAGCAATATTCTCAAGGGTCATTAATATTGTACCACACATCTACACATTATGAGATAAATAGTCAAAATTCTCATTCATTATAGGGGGACTCATCATGTTGCTAAATATAGCAAATAATAGAATCAACAGTCAAATTTCAAACCTATCTTATACATAAACATCCAAATTTTCTATGTAATCTGATGCTAAATTTGAAGTTTGTGTGAATATTTTAAATTTAATAAGTAAAACAAATTAGAAAGTTGAAGAAAAATTTTAACATTTATAATAATATACTTTTTAGATTACTTCCTGACTTTTAGTGATTATTTTAATCAAAAATAACATAAAATTATAATTGCAAATCCTGAGCATATTCAAGCTCAAATCAAAGCTGTGTAGAACAAGGTACTGAAAGTACAATTTCCGAAGTATATAACAGCTATGAAATATAGGCCTACATATGGAAGATAATCACATCTTTTAAATGATTTACCTGAACTGGATATACACAGTGCTTAATGCCAATGAGCAAGTAAATCTCCCTCTATAGCAGCATTTTCAGAATAATCATTGTCTGAGAGCAAAATCATATCTCAGGTTAAAGTGATGCTTATCATATAATCATAGAAATCTCTTGTAAGGCAAGCACAACTAATATAAAGATTCTCTGAAACCCAATTAGAAACACTGTGATAGTAGCCCACCATCACTATAAAAAAGGAATCAGCACACTGAACTAAATTCAAGAAAACAAAGATGGAGTTGCTTACCACAGAAAAGACGTGTAAGACCAGGAAAAGATTAGAACAAATTGAAAACAGGTTCAACACTGGCAAGCAATAAATGACTTTTTTTTTTCATTTTTATATAAGCGAATTAATTATCTCACCTGGCTGAGAAAAATTCAAAAAATAATGCTGAAAAATTAAAATAATATACACTGCAGCAATTTCAAATAACTACAATAAATCTAAGATTTTAAAAGTAAATTCACATTTATCTATAAATATATCTAAAAAACCAAATTGAAAGGATAAAATAACCCCAAACAAAGTTTATTCTCATAAACCCTAGGCATAAAAGCATAACCAGAGTAGGTGCAAAGCACAATGTGAAAGAAAAGACCTTTTGGGAAATTAATGTAGACAATATGAAGGATTTCTTTTAGACTATATGCTCAATTTGAAAACAATTTCATCTCTTTTTGGGGATCATTAAATATTTTATATTTACATTAAATACATTCTATATTTACATTAAATATTTAATATTTTATTCAATACTTAGTTTAAGGTAGGATACTACCCATAGGAAAAAAAAAAGAGAGAGAGTAGCCCCTGATTTATATTCTTTCTTAAATGTGAAAGTATACACTGAAAACATTCTGTACCTAGCATAATATCAAAACCACAAAGGGGAACTCAGTCTTTAAGAAATAACATTCTGTACCTAGCATGATACCAAAACCACAAAGGGGAACTCAGTCTTTAAGAAATAAACAGTCCAACTAAAATTAAGACATATTACCTAACTCTGAATTATATCCCACATCTTTATAATAAATAAATAAATAAAATTAAGATATACAGATATAAAGAAGGTAAAAATCCAATTTCATGGCAAATGTTTGTAAATAAATGTGTGGCAGAGTGCTCCAAAGTGAAATTAAAGCATAAAAAAGATATTTTTGAGTAATTATATTCATAAAAGACTCATTAGATTAAGAAAGAAAAATGACTAAATTCCTGTATCATACTCATCCTTTCTACCAAAAGGTAACTTTCCTGATTAAAATAAAAAATTCGTTCATAAAAAACGATTTCAAAATAGGTGAAAATAATTGTCAGAGCCAACCAAGATGATTCCGAATAAAGTTACATCTCCAAACCAAGATTCTGAATTGATACTATCATGATATTGAGAAAGCTGGCAGGTGAAATTGTGTATAATGTTAAGATACATTAAGGAGAACTCTATATAATCACAAAGTGATAATGGGTCATTACACACACACACACACACACACACACACACATATTGGTCACATGCTGATCCATAAAGAAAACCTTTAAAATATTTAATAGATCAAAAATTTGAGTATGTTGTTTCCATAATGAAAGAAAGCTTGAAAACAATTACAAATAACAATGACAAAAAAAATGCATGGGAATTAAACACACTTCCAAATAAGTCAAAAAAGAAAAAAGTGTCATGAGAAGACAAGCACAGGTAAAGGTGACTGGGTTAAAAGAGACAGCAAGCCTGGATCCCTGATTAGATGAGGCCCTGCACAGTGTCTTTTAGACTTCTAGTTACATGAGAAAAAGAAAATTTTTCACCATTTTAAAGTTACTCTCTTTCTGGTTTTAGCAATCAGGAGGTAAATACCATTTTTTTCATGTATTCTTTATATATTTTTTATATATATATATATTTTATATATATATAAAAAAAATTTTTTTGGAGTTACAGGGTAAAATCAGGATTAGGTACATAAGTGGTCTATGTGCAGGTGAAGTTTGGGTCTTCCATTGGTCCTTACCTCACCTGGTTTAGAATCAGGTACGCTTGGTGATGTTATGTGCTTTATTCCTTGGCAGTGTTCCCTTACTGCCAATCCCTTTCTTGTAGTGTTATGGTAAATGTTCAGGGTCTGCTTATAAGTGAGAACATATGGTACTCAGTTCTTTGTTTCTGCGATAGATCACCGAGTATTTAGACTGTAAATTCAAGTTGCTGTGAAGTTCATAATTTTGTCCTTCTTTATGGTTGCATAATATTCCATTATGTATATGTACCACATTTTTTTATCCAGTCCACTTTTGATGGGTAACACAGTTGGTTCCACATTTTTGCTACTGTGAATGTGCTGCAATAAACACATGCACCCAGGTATCTTTTTTGTAGAATGATTTGAGTTCCTCTGGGTATATTCCCAGAAGGGGGATTGCTGGGTCATATGGAAGGTCAATTTTTAGATCTTTTAGAAATCACCACACTGTTTTTCACAGAGACTGTACTAATTTACACTCCCACCAACAATGCAGAAGCATTCTCTTTTCTGTTCAACCTTTCCAGCATGTGCTTTTTTTAAAATTATTGATAATGGCCATCCTGAATTGAGTTAGGTGGTATCTCAGTGTGGTTTTGACTAGCATTTCTTTGATGATTAGTGAGGTTGAGTATTTTTTCATGTAGTTGTTGGCTGTATGTCTTCTTTTGAAAAGTGTCTATTCATGTCTTTTGCCCACTTTTATATAGGGCTGTTTGCTTTTTTTCTCTTCAGCATGTTTGAGTTCCTTGTAGATCCTGGATATTAGGCCTCTGTCAAATAAACAGTTGGCAAAAATTTTTTCCCACTCTGTGGGTTGTGTCCCCACTCCCTTGATAGTTTCTTTGGCTTTGCAAAAGCTTTTCAGTTTGATGAGCCACCCCCCCCCCCCCCCACACACACACACACTTGTCTATCTCTTATGGCACTGGCTTTTGAGGTTCTGATCAGAATTGGCTGCCTATTCCATAAGGGGTTCTCCTGTGTTTTCTAAGAATCTTATAGTTTGAGGTTTTAAGTTAAGGACTTTGATCATTTGAAGTTCATTTTTATATAAGGTGAAAGGTAGGAGTCCTGTTTCATTCTTCTTCATGTGGTCAGCCAGTTTTCCCAGCACCGTTTACTGAATAGGTTCTCCTCTCCCCAGTGGTTGTTAGTGGAGGCTTTGTCAAAGATAAGTTTGTTAAGAAGTTCAGGGGTTTTTTCTATAATCTTTATCCTGTTTCATTGGCCTATATGCCTGTTCTTGAATCAATACCAGGCTGTTTTGATTATTGTAGCTTTATAGCAAAGTTTAAAGTCTGGAAGTGTGATATCTTCTGCTTTGTTTCTTTTGTTGAGGATTGTTTTGGCTATCCATGCATATGGATTTTTTTTATATGAATTTTTGTATTGTCATTTCCAGGTCTGAGAATGATGTTGGTAATTTAATAGGCATTGTGTTGAATCTGTAGATTGTCTTGGGTAGTATGGACATCCTAACAATGTACTTTCAATCCATGATTATAAAGGGGCTGGTTCATGCCCTTGTTCCAGGTAGGAAGAGGAAAAGAACAGAGCAAGAAGCAAAAGTTACATGCCAGCCACGTTAGCACTCTTATTTATTTATTTATTTATTGTGAGTTGGTATCTCACTTTGTTGCTCAGGCTGGAGTGTAGTGGCACACTCACGGTCACTGCAGTCTCAACTTGCTGAGCTCAGACGATATTCCACCTCAGTCCTCCAAGTAGCTGGAACTACAGGTGTGCACCATCACACCCAGCTAATTTTTGACTTACTGTCGAGACAAGGTCTCATCAAGTTTCCCAGGTTGGTCTCAAACCCCTAGGCTCGTCAATCCTCTCACCTCCATGTCCCAATGTGCTTACCACAGCTGGCATGTTAGCACTCTTTTAAAAGATTTTTTACCCAAATCATCATGACAATTTTCACTTATAGCTCATTGAGAAGAATTTATTTGTGTAATCACTTTTATCTAAAGAGAGACTGGAATATGTAGCTTTCTTTCAACCCAGGCACATTGCTACCATCACTACCACCCTTCAATAATTAATTACTATATAATTAAGGAAGACATGACCCTCTCCTCCAAAATTGTTGTCCTGCCTACCCTCTGGTTGTACCTGTTCTTCCTTATTAAATTTCCATTTGACAAATGTCTTATAGAAACAAGATACACAATGCAAATGAGATACTACTAATCTACTACTGCAATTATAATCCTACCATAAACACCTGCAGGCAACTGTAACTAAACTTATGGAATTTGCGTGAATTTATGAATGACCAGAATAGTGGTTTCAAGAAATGAGGTGACTATCACTTAACATTTACAGTCTGAAAAGAGACATAAACTAATTGAATTAGTTCTTACTACTCATGTTTTTACATTTATAGCTATATTCTCTAAGAAAAAACAACTACCAAACTAAATAAAAGTTATAATTAAGCATGTAAACATTTTAAGGTATACATTTACAAAGAAAATAAAAGCATTTCATTCATCAAAAAGAAAAACGTGCACTTAAAAACATCTTATACTAAGTGAAAATAAATATGACAAAATGTGTGAAATTCAGCTAAAGTAGTGCATGAAGGAAATTATTGTACCAAATATACAGAGTCAAAAAAAAAAGTCAAAATCATTTTTTTAGGTTTTCTTTTAAGAAACTAGAAAAAGAACAATAAATCAAACCTATAGAAAATATAAAGAAAAAATAAAGAAATAAAGAGTAAACATGTAATAAAGAATATCAACAAAAAAGTTTTTCTTTAAAACTATTATAAATATTTATAAACCTTTAGTAAGACTTATGAAAAAATGAGAGGGAATACATAAACTAAATATCAAAGGGAAAGAACAGAACTTAACTATAAATCTTATAGCTATAAAGAAGAGAATTATATGGTTAACTTTAAATATATTTAAACAAATATATTTAACTATTTGAAGAAACAAATATATTTCTCAAAAATTGAATTAATAAAAGTTGACAAAAGAAAAAATATAAAACAGTAATATTTATTAAAGGAATTGAATCCAAAAATTGTCCCACAGTGAAAATCTAACCCCAGAAGCTTCGACAGTGATTAATTACAAACATTTAGGGAAGAATAACTCAATCTTGCAAAAATATATAAATAAATAAATAAAAATAAAACTCTTCCAGTGAATGGGGGCAGGAGTGTAGAAATCGCTGTCTTTTAAGAAGTCAGCATAACTTTGGTTCTAAAACCTACAAAGGGTCATTTCAAGAAAGGACATTTGTCTTCTGTCCCCTTAATTTCTTTGCCATTTTTGAACTTATAGGATAGCCTATTTACTGCCATGGTATTCGATACAATTTGGATTGTTGTCTTCTTCAAATCTCATATTGAAATGTGATCCTTAATGCTGGAGGTAGGATCTAGTGAGAGGTGTTTGGGTCATAAGGGGTGGATTGCTCATGAATGGCTTAGTGCTGTTCTTGTAGTAATAAGTGAATTCTGGCTCGATTAGTTCACCAGAAAGTCAGTTGTTTAAAAAAATCCTGGCATCTCTTTTTCTCTCTTGCTTCTGCTTCTGTCATATGATGTGCTGTCTCCCCTTGCTTCCTGCCATACGTGAAATTTTCTTGAGGCCTCACCAGAGGCCAAGGAGATGCTGGAACTACGCAGAACCATGAGCCAAATCAAGGTCTTGTCTTTATAAACTACCCAGTCTCAGGTATTTCATTAGAGCGAGGCAACATTATTTCTGATCAAGGAACTCATTTCAACATCAAAGGAAATGTGGCAATGGATTCGTGTACACAGAATCCACTAGGTCTAACATACCCTCTTCAGTTAAAAGCAGCTGGTCCAAAAGACAGACCAGCCTGCTGAAAACTCAATTATGGCACCAACTGAGAGACAAGACCTTGAGAGTACAGGGTCTAGCTTACAGGATTTGCTATTTGTTTTGAAACAGAAACCAATCTGTGGTGCTGTCTTTCCCATATCCATAGTTCATAAGTCCAAGAACCAAGGAGTAGTTCAAGTAGCTCTTCTCATTATTTCATCTAATAACATACAAAAATGTAGCCTCTTATCTCCACAACTTTGAGCTTTACTTATTGAGAAGTCTTGGTTCTCAGGGGAGGAATGGTTTCACAACTCTGCAATTGTGATTTTAATCATAACATTAAAAGTGAGATTGTCAACTATATTTTGGACTACTCATGTCACTGAACTAAAGTAAAAGTTAATCTACTGACTGGGGTGATTTATCCCAATTAACAAGTGGAAATTGAGTTGATGCTACACTGTGGGGGCATGAAAAACTGTGCCAGTGGATTCTCTCAGGTTTCTCTTAATAATTTATTTCTCTATTATGAATTAATGAAAGCATAATTCAACCAAAATAAGGCAAGTCCATTGAGGATTCATACCCTTCAAAATGAAGGTATGGATCATTCCATTAAATAAAGAACCCTGAACAACTGGCACCCTGGATGACAGAGCAAAGGAAACATGGACAAAGTATTAGAAGAGGAAAGTTAGAAATGTCACCTTCAGTCACAGAGCAGTTAAGAAACAAGGACTGTGACAACTATGCATATAAACTTCCCTACTTTTTGTGTGTGTTATTTTCATCTTTCCTCTTCTTCTCCTTTTTATTTTCTAAACATTTTATAAGAACTTAACAATGGAGAGTGACATGAGCAAGATGGCAGAATAGAACTTTCCAACACTCATCCCCTCACACAAATGTTATTTTGAACAACTATCCACATGTAAATATACCTTAACAAGAGCTAAAGAACTCAGGTGAGAGATTATAGCACCTGGGTGTAGCACAGAAATAAGATGCATTAAGGATGTTAGAAATGACAGCTTCATATTACCTGTGACACCCACTCCCCTAGCCCCAGGCAGCACAGTATAGATAGAGATACCCTTCTCATGGAAGAAAGGGAGTGAAGTGAGTGCCTAGCTCTGCCATGGATCCCTGAGAAAGTAGACTCTGGTTGCCTCTGACTCCAGGCCCAACCCACTGCCAATCCTGTTTCAGCATTCCCAGGTTTCCAGTCAGCCCCTGAAGACTCAGAATCCAGGCTTACTACAGGTTCCAAAGCATCCTGAAAAAGAATTCAAAATAACTGTCTCAAAGAAATGCAGTGAGCTACAAGAAAACACAAATAGCCAACTAAGGAAAACAATTAGAAAAACAGTACACAAAATCAGAAGTCCAAAACAGAGAAAGAAGCCATGAAAAAAAAAATTCTGAAACTATAGAACACAATGACTAAACTGCAAAATTCCACAGAGAACTCCAATAGCCCACTCAGTCAAATAGAAAAAAGAACAAGTGAGCATGAAGACAGGTCATATGAAATTACCCAGTCAGGAACAAATAGGAAGGGAAAAGTCTACAGGACATATGTGGCATCATTAATTGAATCAACATATGCATTATGTATGTCCCAAAAGGAGAAAACACAAAGAAAGGGAGAGAAGCCTGTTTAAAGAAAAAATGACAGAAAACGTCCCAAATCTGGATAAGAAAATGAACATCCAGATCTATAAAGATAAATGTTCATCAACAGATGAATGGATAAAGAAAATGTGGTATGAACATACAATGGACTACTATTCAACCTTTTGGTAGAAGGAAATCCTGTCATTTGCAACAACATGAATGAACTTAGAGGACATTATAATATGTGAAATAACCCAGACACAGAAGGCAAATATTGCATGATCTCACTTACATGCAGAATGTAAGGAAACTGAACTCATACCAGCAGAGAGTAGAATGGTGGTTAGCAGAGGATGGCCTGCAGGGAAAGAAATGAAGAGATATAGGCCAGTAGATACAAAATTTCTATTAGACAGAAGGAACAAATTCTAGAGACCTATTATATAGCATGGTGACTATACAATACATACATAAAATAGACTATAGTGCATACTATAAAATTGCTAAGATCTTAAATGGTCTAATCATTACAACAAAAAAGTATGCGAAGTCACAGATATATGAATTGGCTTGATTTTATCATTTCACAAGGTACATATATAGATATCTATATATACCCAAACATCATGCTGTACATCATAATATACAATTTTTATTTATCAATTATATCTGAATAAGTCTGGGAAAAAACAAAGAAAAAATTAATAGGGCCAGGCATGGTAGCTCAGCCTGTAATCCCAGCACTTTGGGAGGCCGAGGCTAGAGGACTGCCTGAGCCTGGGAATTCGAGACCAGCCTGGGCAACTTGGTGAGACTTCGTCTCTATAATAAATAACAAAAATATGCCAGGAGTGGTAGCACATGCCTGTAGTTCCAGCTACTTGGAAGGCTGAGGTGGAAGGATCGCCTTCCACCCAGCAGGTTGAGACTGCGGTGGTCGTGATCATGCCACTGCACTCCAGCCTGGATGTCAGATTGAGACTCCAACTCAAATAATAATAATAATAATAATGATGATGATGATGATGATGTAGCATTTAAGTAACAACTAAATTTAAAATGTATAATTTAGTATTTAGGTGACATAATATTTAGATGAGCTGATGAAATTTGCCCAGAGATAAAGAAAATTACTGTAGAAAATGCGTGTACCCTCATTTTGGAGAAAGTAAGAATACCTTTGCTGTACAAAAAAAATGGTTTTATGTCAATGTCATTTAGGCCAAAGGGGTGAAATGTGCTAGACTTTAAACTACTGTCTCTCAGCTTCAAACATAGGAATCTGCAAATCATATTTCTGCTTTGCCAAATGGCTCTCTGTTGAGTCCTGCAAACAGGACATACTAGAAGTGTATGCAAGGCAGAAAGAAGAAGGGACTTCCCCAGTTTCCATATGTTTCTGCCTTCCAGAAGAAGCAGTTCCTTCCCATATTTGCAGTTTTTCTGAATTGATTTGCAATTATTCCAACACGCTTCTACTTTATTTTTTCTGGGTCATTATAAAGGTTTTCAAACTTTATAAGTATTTCTCCTTCTTGTTATTCTTCTTTTTTATACTCTTCCTCATATCTTTGGCCTTTTTTCTTTCCTCTCTTTTCTCTATCTGTGTCAATTTATTTTTCTCTCAATGTCATTTTAACTATATAAAACTGCTAGGATTACCAACACATGTACTTGTGTTGGTAATACTAATATGATGTTACCAAGTGACAACATTTTTAACATACTTATATGATGAAAAAATATCTTTAAACTTCTCTGGTTAGGAAGATGCTGAGGTATTTCATTTTTTAATGGATATTGTGAATGGGATTGTGCTTTCTATTTGGTTCTCCACCTGCTTGTTGGTGTATAAGACTGCAAATGTCTTTTGCATGTTTATTTTGTACCCCAAGACTTTGCCAAAGTCCTTTATCAGTACAAGCAGATTTTTGACAGATTCTCTTGGATTTTTGAGGTATAGAATCATATAGTCAGCAAAGAGGGATAACTTTACTTCCTCTTTTCCTATTTGGATACCCCTGATTTCCTTCTCTTGTCTAATTCCTCTAGCTAGGACTTCCAACACAATGTTGAACAAGCGGGGTAAGAGTGGCAGCCTCGTCTTGCTCCAGTTTTCAAGGGAAATGTCTCCAATTTCTGTCTGTTTATCAACATGCTAGCTGTAGGTTTATCATAGATGATGCTTACTATTTGGGGTATATTCCTTCTATACCTAGGTGTTTGAGGGTTTTTATCAAGAAGGGATATTGGATTTTATCAAAAACTTTTTCTGTATGTAATGATATAATCATGTGGTTCTTGTTTTACATCTGTTGATGTACTTAATTACATGTATGATCTTACAGATGTTGAACCAGCCCTGCATCCTGGGGATGAAGTCTACTTGGTCATGGTGGATGATTTTTGAGATGTGTTTTTGGAACCGATTTGCTAGAATCATGCTAAGAATTTTTCCATCTATGTTCATAAAGGATATTAGTCTGTAGTTCTCTTTTTTAATTGAATCTTTACCTGGTTTGGGTATCAGTGTGATATGAGCTTCAGGACTGGCAGTTGAGGGAAACTGCCAGGGGAGAGAGGGGTACACCTCATCAACAATGGTACGTGTATAATGAACATTTGTATACCTAACCCTGAATTGTACCTCACAGCTTTAAAATAAAGTGGTACATGTACACAATGGAATACTAGGCAGCCATAAAAAAGAACAAAATCATGAATTTCGCAGCAACCTGGATGGAACTAGAGTCTATAATACTGAGTGACCTCTCACAGAAACAAAGATCCAAGTATCACATGTTCTCACTCATATAATGAACCTTGAACATCCAATGTAATACTATAAGAAAATGACTGACGGTACTGGGAAACTATAGGGGGATAGGGAGATGGGATTAACAGTAGCAAATATCTGTCCGGGGATGGGAAAACACCTCTTATCAACAGGGTGCTTAAATGAAATGTAATTGTACACCTAACCCTTAACTGTACCCCACAAAACCATAGTAAAAATTATTGATTATGAAAAAAAAAAGAAAAAAGGAAAAATTCCTTTTTACATACACACATTATAATAATACAAGAGGACTTTTGTCTGCCCCCCACAACTTGCAACAGGATGACCATTAGTGCATAATTATAACCAGATACTTGGAATTTTATTATTCTGAAGTGGTCAAAGGATAATTGTTTCAAGCATATCTGTGACATCATATTTTTCTATACATGAATACAGCATTGCAGATGACAGCTTTCTTCATCAGTGGAAGCAATTTTGAAAAAAAAAGATGAATTCCTAAATGCTTGAATATATAAAACATGGTTTATTCCTCATTAATATGTTCATCTTAAGTACAGTAATTAGACATTTGAAGTCAATTTCTAAATGTTATGTTTTATTAGTAATGAACTTGTTATAAAAAGGTTTTAATGGTATTCATACCATATTATACCCCATATACAGGTAACAGATATAGTCATCTTGGCATCAAGGACCTTAAATAATAGAATTAAAGGTCTCAGCTAATAACCTCCATATCATTTGACCTGCCTGGCTCAGACGATCCTTTCTTCTGAGCCTTCCAAGTACCTGGAACTACAGGTGTGCACCACCACCCCTGGCTAATTTTTTGATTTATTGTAGAGATGAGGTCTTGCCTGGTTACCCAGGCTGGTCTCGAACCCCTGGACTTAGGCAATCCTCTTGTCTCTGCCTCCCAAAATGCTGGGATTATAGGCGTGAGCCACTGTGCCAGGCTTGACCCTCTTTTAACTCCCACAATTTCTACAAAACAATGATTGGTTGATATAAAACATAGGGATGAGATCGGATGGATGCCATAGATGCAGAATAATTTTAAGTCTTAGAGATAATGTAGGATATGAAGTTTTAGGTTACTATAGTTTTAGGCCACTAGTCTAGAACTTCAGAATTGCATTACCTTCACAGTCTATATAACTACTGACAGGCAATAGCACTCTATCAGGAATTAGGTTGCTAGAATTTGGTTTACCACAATGTATCTTGCTCAGCAATAGCCTTCACTGTTCCTTCTCTCCATTGAAGAAATGGCAATCAGCAGCACTTATTCTTGTTGTTTGCTTATCAAACTCATTTTATGAACTAAAAAAGTTAGACAATTAGATACAAAATTTATAGTGACTTTAAAATGTTATAGAAGTACAGGAAGTACATTGTGTCCAATTCACTCTTCAGTGTGTCAGAAATCATTTACCTAAAATCCTTACATTGATGGACATGCAGTAAAAAACATTATTATACATCAATGGTTGTATGATAAATACCAACCAAACTAACTCTAAAAACTATGTAAGAATATAAGAATTTTCTATAAATATTCCAATGAGAAATTATAAGGAAAGAAAGAAGTGAGGGTAACAGAGTATAGGTTTTAGTCAGAATAAATTTGATTCTTATAGAACAGTTCATTTATTCTAATATATTTTTACTATCTTTAGGATGCCAAGAATTTGTGTCTCAGGCCCAGGGCATCTTTGTTTTAAGATATTACCTCTCTTCAAAGGTCTGAATTCTGAATCCCAGCTCTACAAGGTCTCCAGGCTTTTCAAATTCAATAATTCTAACCTATTTTTATTTGTTCCCCAGGGACTACTGATGGTGGGATTTCCTATATCACTACTTCTATGATACCTCAGTGTTCCCTCTTTGCCTTTTCAGATCTCCAATATCCACAATTTCTTATTCTACCTTATCTCAAATTTACTAGCACATTTTTGTCTTCTGACTAGACCCTGACTGATATAGGCACTTTCTACCTAAATATACCATTATAGCATTTCTATCCGCAATAGCCACCAGTATGGGGGCAGGAAGGTATTCTAACACCCTCCCAGACTTTCAGGAGTTCATACTTCATTATCCCTGGGATTTCTCAATCTGAGTCTCTGATTATCCTACCACTACTTTCCAATCCCCAGTCTTACCAAGGTTCACCCACAATATGGGAAAGCATAAAACAATCCTCACATTCAGATCTCAACTCCTGTGCTTATCTATTATTTTCTATCATTCTCTGCCTTTCCCATCCTGAAAGGGTTTTCTCTTTCACTGTAACAGGAGACTTCCTTTATTCTATACTTTTCCTATTCTCCTTCTTACCATAATGTTCTTGTATCTCTGCCATCAGCACTATCACACTAAGACGAACATGCCCCAACTACCCCACTGGTCCCAAGAGCCACATCAGTCAGATGGCAACATGAAGAAGTTTCTCAAACAAAACTACATCTGATGTGAGCGTCTCTACCTGATCAGAAAACTTGTGAGTATATAATAAACAATTTTTTGTTGGATGCTACTAAGGTTTTGAGTTTATTATTCAGCAATAGCTAATTAAAACAGAAGTTTAAACTCTTAGTCAACCTCTGGCTTGAGACTATTCAAAGGAAAGCTACTAGAAATTAAAAAAGCCTTTTAACATTTTTTATAAAGCCTCATTTATAAAGGCAAGGTCTTCTGCAACTATGAGGATTGAGAAAAGTTTCCAAAGTCAAAACTGAACATTTATTCTTTCCATTCCTTTGCATTTCTGACATAGCAATCCTAGTCCTTTGGAAGACAAAGGCATTTCTGGGTGAAGAAGATAAGTTCCAGTTTCAAGAAAATGTGAAAAAGAAAAAGCCATCAACATATTTCAACACAGGTTCTTCATTAATATTATAGAGTGATAAAAGGGAGTATAGGCCTGAGATTGACTTAACTTTGAGCCATAATCCTCCCATTTCAAACTTTTATAGCTAATTCACTTGTAGCCTATTATGGGTAACAGAGTGAAATTCTTATGATGATACTATCAGGTAGGTCCTGTTATTATTATTTAGTTGAGAAAATTTGAGATTTGTAGAAGTTGCCTAGACTCATGTATCTAGGTGGTGAAACTACTATCAGAAAATAATTCCTCTGATTCTAAAGCTTTTGCTGTTAAACTTTAACTTAGCCAGGGATGATGTTCAAAATATTTTAACAACACAGAGTGACAAATTAATACATAGGTCAGAAATTATTTTTTAAAATTCCTTTCATTTTCAACTTTATATACAGAGGGTGCCAAAAAAATACATATACATTTTAAGAGATGCTAGCTATGTATTACTTTTTGAAGCTGAATTAAATTACAGCAGCAATGTATAATTTCGTAAGTCAAGTATGACTTGTATTCACCTTTTGTTATTGGTATAACTGTAAAAAACAAAATGGTTATTCAATTTCAAAATGGTGATTTGTTATTTTACTTCCTGGTCCTTCCTTCTTTCCTGGCAGACTTTCTCTTTTGGCAGACTTCCTTTGATGAGTATTGAACCCAAACAGAATCTAGAAACATGTATTTTCCCTTATTTTTGTAAAAACTGCTTGTGTTTTACCTTGTTTGTATAAAATTAGTGCTTAGACAACATCTACAAAAGTGATGTAACCTCTGCAGTACTCAGTCAATGAGAAACAAGGGGAAGGCCTTGCACTTTAGGGCATAAATACGCTGGCTGTAACCACCTCAGTGTGCCTGCTCATCCCAAGAGGTTCCTGTTATTGCAAGAACGAAATTAAAAGAGCTGCTTCACTTCCCCAATCTCTCAGTCTCCACGTTGTGCTTTAACGACAAAACTGAGGAGGGTCCATTCCACCTCCCACAGCCTGGGGGCTTGTCCAGGATACCTGCAACTGTGGGATCAATCCCCCATCAAAGGAAGAGACGTGTCCCACCCAGTTTTAGGTGGCTCATTCTGGCAAGGTAATCCTGGTTCCCGCTGATCTGCAGATAAACCTGAGACTATTATCTGAGACTTGATGAGGGAGATGCTGAACAGGCAGGCACCACCCATAGCAACCTGGTAACCTTGTGCACGAGCCAAGGTAGGAAAATTGGACTACAAGTACTGCCTTGGGAGTCAGAGAAATTCTGAGGTTGACTGTGGGTGGCTAAAATGTATCTCAAAATATGAAGTGAGTCCTAATGCTTGCAAGAAACCTCCAGAAAGGGAGGTTGAGCACTTTAAGAAAAACTCAGAATCCTAGCATTTGCAAGAAAACTCCAGTGGTGGTGGGGGAGTAGGTGACCACGTTAGAAGGAGACTGCACAGCCCATCTGGTAACTGAGACTAGGTAATAAGGATTCTAGGCCTAGGAAGGGAGGTCAAAAGAACCCTCTTGAAATTACCCTGGATAGTCCACTGGGGCAAATTTTAAAGAATTGGAAAAATGATTCCAAAGATAAAGGAAAGGGAAAAAAGAAAATAATTGAATTTTGTTGCTTTGTATGGAATAAGAAATCAATTCACCAGCCCTCAGTTTTTGGCCAAAATTTGGCTCCAATGAGGACTACCTTTGTCAAACTTCAGTAATCTATGTAAAAAAATAAGCCTTCCATTTCATCTAAGGAAAGGGATTATGCCCTTTGTTGGCTTTCAGGAACCCTTCCTATGTTTCCCCTTTGGACAGGAAATAAGGAAGAGAAAACATCTGGGCATCTAGAGGAGAAGAAGAAACCTTGGGATCCACTCTCCTATATCCCCTCCCATAATCTCCAGGAAAACCAGGGATCTGGGAAAGTTGCAGAGGATGCAAATTTATCAAAAACTCAAGAATTGAAATCCGCAATCCTAAACCCATGTATCTTAATTTGAAAAGAGAATTGGAATGAGGCAAAAGGGATATATAAATATTTCCTTTTCCCCCTGGAAGTCCAGATAAAAGTTCAAAGTTGTTCCCACTAAGAAAAGTTCCATTGGGACATGGAGAAATTGGCCTTGTTAATGTACATCTTACTAATACTGAAGTAATAAATTTCAAAAAGGAAATTAAATCATTATTAGATGATCCTTTAGAATTAACCAATCAAGTTGATCAGTTTCTGGGACCTAATATATGTACTTGGGTAGAACTGATGCCTATTATAAACATTTTATTCAATGGTGAAGAAAAGGGATGATTCAAAGGGATGCTACGTCTATCTGGGAATAGGAACATCCCCTGGGTCAAAGAGTAAAACCAAACAAAAATATCCAAACATAGGCCACAGATAGATAATAATAAACCAGGAGATAGAAATAAAATGCAAGATTTAAGGGACTTAATCATTAAAGGAATCAGAAAGTCAGCCCCAAGATCCCAAAATGTTTCAAAGGCCTCTGGAATCCAACAAGAGAAGAAAATTCCAGCGGTCTTTTTACAACAACTTAGAGATCAAATGAGAAAGTATTCAGGGTTAAACCCAGAAAACCTTGTAAGACAGGGCCTTCGAAAGGTTAATTTTGTTACCAAAAGCTGGCCAAACATTAGAAGCAAGTTGCAAATACTGGAGGGATGAAATGAAAGACCTACTGAGGAATTGTTTTAAAAAGCACAAAAGGTGTTTGTTAAAAAAGACAAGAAAAAGCAAAAACATAAAGTGAAAATCATGGTATGCATTGAAGAAAGGGTAGTTGGAAAAAAAAATTGAGAGACATCCCTGGGCAAAACCTCAATATCAAATGGGACAGACTAAAGGAAGGCTTAATCCAAAAGGAACTATGAAAAAGGAATTTAATCAAAAGGAAGCCAGATGTTATCATTGTAAGAAACCAGGGCATTGCAAGACAGACTGTCCTGAGTTGAAAAAGAAGGAAGAAGGATGCTGACAAGATGATGACTATACAGGTCAGCCTGTGAGAGTCTCCACAAAAGCAAGTGTTCATAAAGACTCTCTGCGTGAGTAGGCATGTGCTGGTGGGTGAGTGAAAGTCCGTCTGAGGGGAGCCTCAAGTTCATGCACCCAGGGCCTACCTCTGAATGTGACTGCAAGCCCCCACCACTCTGAGATTGAAGCTATGTGCGCACAAGATCATCTGCTGTTCACCGGACCCTCCTGAAAAAAGCCTGCCAAATCCAGCTGATTCTCATCACCTGGTAATGGTCCCACACCATCACCTGTTACAGCAAATCAGCTGGAGCCCTGGATCTGAGCAGTGGAGAAACAAGATCAAGGACAGTCAGCGAGGGTCCCAATCCCCAATGAGAAAACACGTACTGCAGTCATTTTCTCTGTCCCAGAACCAGGCAGAGACCTCCAATGCCCTGCCCAACTCCATCCAGCTCTGCCAGCCTCGAACTTGGGAACCAAGATAATCTCATCAAACTGGGAGAGACAGAAGTCCCTCACCCATGCTGGATCAGACGCAAACAGGTCAGATCTGAGTGGCAGACTTAACAGACAGCAAGCGAGGTGAGTCCAGATCTGAATCACCTTCCTTCCCTGTAGGCCTGGGGCATCTGACCCAAGCAGTGAGCAACCCTATCAGCCTGCACTGAGAGCTGAGGGGAGGGGCAAGAGATCAGAGCAGAAAGGATATTGGACTTACAGGAACAACATCAGAGTGAGTTTTGTTACTTGTTTTTATTTTTTAGTTTTGGTTGTTTGTTTTGCTCATTTTTGTTTGTTTTTTGTTTTAGTTTTTTTTCTTTTCTGGTTTTTTTATTAATCAATATTTTTTATTATGGTTTTGTGGGGTACAGTTAAGGGTTAGGTGTACAATTACGTTTCATCCAGACAGATATTTGCTACTGTTAATCCCATCGCCCTCCCCCCCATAGTTTCCCAGTACCATCAGTCATTTTCTTATAGTATTACATTGGATGTTCAAGGTCCATTATATGAGTGAGAACATGTGATACTCAGATCTTTGTTTCTGTGAGAGGTCACTCAGTATTATAGACTCTAGTTCCATCCAGGTTGCTGCGAAGTCCATGATTTTGTTCTTTTCTATGGCTGCATAGTATTCCATCACATTTTTTTAATCCAGTCCTCTTTTGATGGGCAGCATGGTTGTTTCCAGGTTCTTGCTATTGTGAACAACGCTGTGATAAACATAAGTGTGCAGGTATCTTTTTTATAGAGTGATTTGAGTTCTTCAGGGTATATTCCCAGTAGGGGGATTACAGGATCATATGGAAGGTCGATTTTTAGAACTTTTAGGAATCGCCACACAGCTTTCCACAGAGGTTGCACTAGTTTAAACTCCCATCAACAGTGTAGAAGTGTTCCCTTTTCACCATACCCTCTCCAGCAGCTGTTATTTTTTGAGTCGTTGATAATTGCCATTCTGACTGGAGTTAGATGGTATCTCAGTATGATTTTGATTTGCATCTCACTGATGATTAGTGAGGTTGAGCATTTCTTCATGTGTTTGTTGGCTGCTTGGATGTCTTCTTTTGTGAAGTGTCTGTTCATATCTTTTGCCCATTTTATAATGGGGTTGTTTGTTTTCTTCTTTTTAGTACATTTCAGTTCCTTGTAGATCCAGGATGTTAAGCCTTTGTCAGACCTAGAGTTGGCAAATGCTTTTTCCCAGTCTGTACGCTGTCTTCCTGATCTCTTGATGGTTTCTTTGCCTTTGCAGAAGCTTGTCAGTTTAATAAGGTCCCATTTGTCTATCTTCTCTCTTAAGTCCTGTGGGTTTCGGGTTTTGTACAGGAATTGGATGCCAGTTCCGATTTCCATGAGAGTATTTCCTTCCTTTTCTAAGGTTCTTATGGTTTGAGGTTTTATATTTAGGTCTCTGATCCATTTGGAGTTAACATTTGTGCATGGGGATAGATAGGGGTCCTGTTTCAATCTTCTGCATGTGGTCAGCCAGTTTTCCCAGCACCATTTACTGAATAGGTTCTCCTCTCCCCAGTGGTAGGTGGTGGGGGCTTTGTCACAGATGAGTTGGTTGAGAAATTGAGGTTTTGCTTCTGGAATCTCAATTCTGTTCCATTGATCTATATGCCTGTTCCTGTACCAATACCAAGCTGTTTTGATGATTGTAGCTTTATAGTAAAGTTTGAAGTCTGGTATTGTGATACCACCTGCTTTGTTTTATTTGCTGAGGATTGTTCTGGCTATTCTTAGACGTTTGTGTTTCCATATGAATTCCTGCGTTGTTTTTTCTAGGTCTGAGAAAAATGTTGTTGGTAATTTAATGGGTATTGCATTGAATTTGTAGATTGCCTTAGGTAAGATGGACATCTTCACAATGTTGATTCTTCCAATCCATGAGCATGGGATATTTTTCCACTTGTTCATGTCAGCTTTGATTTCTTTGAGCAGAGTTTTGTAATTTTCATTGTAAAGGACTTTCACGTCTCTGGTTAGGAAGATGCCAAGGTATTTCATTTTTCTTGTGGCAATTGTGAATGGAATTGTGTATTTTATTTGGGTTTCTATTTGTTTATTATTGGTGTAGAGAAATGTGATTGTCTTTTGTACATTTATTTTGTATCCTGAGACTTTGCCAAAGGCCTTTATCAATGTAAGGAGGTTTTTGACAGATTCTCTTGGGTTTTCAAGGTACACAATCATATCATCTGCATAGAGAGATAACTTGACTTCCTCTTTTCCTATTTGAATACCTCTGATTGCCTCCTCTTCTCTGATTGCTCTAGCCAGGACTTCCAGTATTATGTTGAACAGGAGGGGTGGAGTGGGCATCCTTGTCTAGTTCCAGTTTTCAGGGGAATTGGTTCCAATTTTTGTCCATTTAGGAGTATGCTGGCTGTGGGTTTCTCGTAGATGGCTTTTACTATTTTGAGGTATGTTCCACATATGCCTAGATGTTCAAGGGTTTTTATCAAGAAGGGGTGCTGGATTTTATCAAAAGTTTTTTCTGCCTGTAATGATATAATCATGTGGTTTTTGTTTTGACATCTGTTGATGTATTTAATTACATTTATGGTTTTACGAATGTTGACCCAGCCTTGCATCCCAGGAATGAAGCCTACTTGGTCATGGTGGATGATTTTTGAGATGTATTGCTGAATCCGGTTTACTAGGATCTTGTTGAGAATTTTAGCATCTATGTTCATCAAAGATATTGGCCTGTAGTTCCCTTTCTTTGTTAGATCTTTACCTGGTTTGGGAAATGATTTGGGGAGAGTTGCATCTTTTTCAATCGCCTGGAATACCTTCAGTAGGATTGGTATCAGCTCCTCCTTGAATGTCTTGTAGAATTCTGCTGGAAAGTCATCTGGACCAGGGTTTTTTTTTGTAGGAAGTTTTCTTATTATGTAGTCAATTTCCTTGATTGTTATTGGTCTATTTAGGGTCTCAATTTCTTCTTGTTCCAACCTAGGTAGGTTGGGTGATGTCAGAAAGTCCTCCATTTCCTTAAGGTTCTCAAGTTTGTTTCCATACAAGTGTATGTAGTAGTCTCTAATGATCTTTTGTATTTCTTCAGGATCAGATGTGACTTAATCTTTTGTGTTTCTGATTGTGCTTATTTGGTTTTTTTCTCGTTTTTTCTTGGTCAGTCTAGCTAGGGGAACATCGATCTTGTTTATTCTTTTGAAGAACCAGCTTTTTGTTTCACTGATTTTTTTTGTATTATCTTTTTGTCTTCTATGTCCTGGATTTGGACTTTTATTTTGGTGATCTGGATTCTTCTGCTGAAATTAGGGTTTTTGTGGTCTTGCTTTTCCAGCTTCTTTAGGTGGCTTGTTAGGTTGTGAATTTCTGTTCCTTCCATTTTCTTCATGTGTGTTTGTAGGGATATAAATTCCACTCTTACTACAGCTTTCAGGGCATCCCAGATATTTTGGTAAGATGTTTCTTTATTTTCATTCTGTTTGCAGGTATCTTTTGATCTCTATTTTGATGTCATCATTGACGCAGGAGTTATTTAGCATCATGCTGTTTAGTGTCCATGTCTTTGTGGGTTTTGGGGGGACTTTGTTGGTGTCAATGTTTATTTTTATTCCACTGTGGTCCGAAAAGGTGCATGGCAGAATTTCAGTCCTTTTAAATTTGCTTATACTTGATTTGTGTCCAATTATGTGGTCGATCTTAGAATATGTTCCATGTGGTGATGAGTAGAATGTGTATTCTGTGGTCTTTGGATGGAATGTTCTGTAGGAATCAATTAAGTCCATTTGGTCCAAAGTCACATTCAGGTTCTGTATCTCCTTGTTGATTTTTTGTCCTGATGATCTGTCTAGGGTTGTGAGTGGGGTACTAAAGTCCCCAGTTATGATGGTGTTAGAGTTGATATCTTTCTTTAGTTTTCCAAGAAGTTGCTTTATGAAAGTTGGCACACCTATGTTGGGTGCATATATGTTTAGGATAGATATTTCTTGTTGATGGATTGAGCCTTTTATCATTATGTAGTGACCTTCTGTATCTTTTTTGATTTTTAATAGCTTGAAGGGTATTTGGTCTGAAATTAAGATCGCTACTCCTCCTTTCTTTTGTATTCCATTCGCCTGTAAGTTTGTTTCCCATCCTCTTACTTTGAGTCTATGGGTGTCCTTTCTAGTGAGGTGAGTCTCTTGAAGGCAATAGATTGTTGCCTGATGATATTTTATCCATTTTGCCATTCTATGTCTTTTCAGTGATGCATTTAGTCCGTTCACATTTAGGCTAATAATTGAAATGCAAGAGTTGATCCCTTTCATAAGGTTCTTATAGATTTGTTCCTGTTTGATTGTTATGTTTCTTTGGGTTTTGGAGTTGGTTCATGTGTGTTTTTAATCTTTTGTCTGTACTCTTGTGAAGAATGCTGTTGTTTTTTTTTCTTTTGCTTCTGTGTTCAGTACTTTCTTAGGTGTTTCTTGTAGAGGTGGTCTGGTGGCAGCGTAGGTTCTTAGGGATTGGATATCTGGAAGAGATTTCAATTCTTCCTCACTAATGAAGCTTAGTTTGACTGGGTAGGTTATTCTTGGTTGAAACTGTTTCTCTTTTAGAACTTTGAAGATAGGGCTCCAGGCTCTCCTGGCCTGAAGGGTTTCTGTGGATAAATCTGCTGCTATTCTAATTGGTTTTCCCTGGTAGGTAGTCTGGTCTTTTTCTCTTGCTGCCTTTAGGATTTTTCCTTTTATAGCTACTTTGTTTAGGTGAAATATTATGTGTCTGGGAGTTGGTCTTCTCGTTTGTTGTCTTGCAGGGGTTCTCTGAATCTCTTGTGTTTGAAATTTTTCATCCTTGATGGGATGAGGGAAGTTTTCTTGAATGATTTCATGAAATGTTTGTTCAGTGTGGCTTCTGTTTCTCTCTCTGCCTCAGG
>NW_007249209.1:63335-98834 GCF_000164805.1 Carlito syrichta
TTGTTCGTGTTCCAGAATCTGTGTTCTCAGTGTCTGATTCCCAGGGGTCTGTGTGAGACCTATGTCTTCTTTTGATTTTTCTTCATTTGTGCGGTTTTTTCCCCCTCCCTACTTTTTCCTTCCCTCCACATCACCATCTTCTTTAATTCTGTTATTCAGGGGTAAAGGTATTGGTTTTACTTCTGTTTGTTCAATCTCCTATTCTTTATGTATGTCCTCTTACTTTGTTCAATTCTGGAGTTGCACTGTAGGTTGAAGGTGGTCCTTTTTGCAGTTTTGAGATTTACTTAAGGGGAGAGCTGTGATTCTAAATCTGTCTGCAGGTCCTGGTATTCACTGACAGGTGTGTGGATAATGTGGAACCCACTTCCCACTGCCCTGGAATCTGTCCATGCAGTGGGGCTGTAAGTTTACTCCCTGAAATAAAATGTGGTTAGCAGAGGGGAAAGAATGGAGCAGATAGTGGGTTGAAGAGGGGAGTGGAGAGATAGAGGAGTAAGGGGGGAAACAAACGAGTGTGACAACCAATAGAGAGAGAGGCCTATACTGAAACAGATTAAAAACAATAGACCACAGCTACAGACGAACCAACTCTCATACAAAAAAAATAAAACATATAGTGATGCTAACTTACAAGCTAACCAACCACCTTGTTAGTGTGCTGTTCCTCTATACAAAGATATGGTTTACAGAGAGAAGAAAAGGAAAAGGAAAAAAAGAAAAAAGGGAACAATACAGTAGGAATAGATTAAGTCATTAAACTAATAGAATCAATGAAGCACACACTGAGACATTTCGTTTAAGTCCAATGTCCTTTCAGGTGTGATTTCTAGTTTTCTTATCAAGCTGGTAAATTAGTTTGCAGTTAGGGTCAGTTGCCCCTGATGTGCTGTGAAGGACAGTTCAGATTACCCTCCATTCAGCACTATGGTCTATGTCTTTATCAAGCTTGTTTCTCCCGTTTGGGTGTTGTTACCTTGAATCACCAGCAGGTGGTGCTATCTCAGCTGCTCGCCCCAGAGGGCATAGGGCCATACAGGAACAAGATGGCTGCCTGCCTCAGGGCAGGCAACAGGAGCCTTATGGCGGCAGGCAGGACAGTCCTGGTCGCAGGAGAGGCGGCAGCGATCCCAGCAGATCTTCCCTGAAGGAGTTTGATGTGGATCACCTCGGGCCCAGGTGATGTGATATGCTATGGCCATCACAGAGGCTGTGGCAGTGGTGGCAGCGGCAGCAGTGGCGAGGGAGGGGCTGCAGCAGCGGCGGCACTATTTATGCCGCAGTGACTATCCAGTCTGTTGCAGTGTCACAGCGGTGGCAACGGCCGAGCTCTGTATGAAGAGCAGGCTGTGATGTTGGGGTCCACAGCCCCCCAGGGCGAGAGTCAGAGACCCACTGCAGATCTCCTTTGCAGAGGACTTCAGAGACCGGGTTACCCTGTCGCCATCTTGCCACTTCTCCTCCTAGTTTTTTTTCTTTCTTTCTGTTTTTGATAAGGTTTTCATACTAGCTTTATTTCTGTTGTTCTACTGATTTTTTTCTTCTTTAGACTTCCTGTTTGTGTATAGGAAGAATACATCACTAGGGAGGTTTTTGTTGGTTTGTGTGTTTGTACAATTATCTGTATGTTCTAGTTTTCTAAATTATTTTCTATCTTTGTGTCTCTTTTCATTTGTTAGTCTGCTCTCCCTCTTACTTTTCTGTCTGCTCAACCTCTTACTCTTCTCTCTCCCTCCACCTTCCTCTGCTCCCCCTCCTTCCTTTTTCCATTCTTTTCCATTTCCTTACCTCCTTTTGCTTTCAGGGAGCAAACCTATATGCCCACTGCATGGACAGATTGTAAGGCAGTGGGAAGTGGGTTCTAGGGTGCCCATACACTTGTTGATGGATACTGGGATCTGCAGATAGATTTGAATCACAGCTCCCACCATCAAGTAAATCTCAAAACTACAAAAAGTACAGCTCCTACCCATAATCCAGCATCAGAATTGAACAAAGCCAGAGGATCCACATAAGGAAAAATAGGAGATTGAGCAAACAGAAGCAAAAGCAACCCTGCCATCCCTGAACAACAGAATTAAGGGGGGGGGAATGCGGGGGAATCTACACAAATGAAGAAAAACCAAAAGAAGAATATGGGTCTCTTACAGACCCCTGGAAGGTGAGACACTGAGAAAACACACTTCAGAATGCAAACAATGAAGAGTCTCCAGAATGACTGGTCTTAAACTATAAGCTCAGATATCAAGACATTAGTAGAGAGAATAAATAGATTTGAGGAAAGACAAGAGTAAAATATGAAGGAGTTGATAAGTGAGATAATAGTAAAGAATACTGTGAATGAAATAAATAACAAACTGATAAGCACGGAAAGCAGAATTAGCCAAGCAGAAGAATCTCACAGCTTGAGGACCAAAATATAGAACTAACCCAAAAACATAGAAAAGAATCTTGAAAAGACAGAAAGAAACTTTCAAGAGATGAGTTATTTCAAGAGGCCAAACCTAACAGTAATTGGACTTCCTGAGGCAGAAAGAGAGACAGAGACCACCCCTGAACAAACAGTTCATGAAATTATTCAAGAAAACTTCCCTCATCAGTGATGTAACTGTTCAAACACAAGAGATTCAGAGAATCCCTGCAAGAAAACAAATGAGAAGACCAACTCCTAGACACATAATAATCTGCCTAAACAAAGTAGGCATAAAAAAAAATTCCTAAAGGCAGCAAAAGAAAAAGGTCATACCAGGGAAGAGCAATTAAAATAGTAGCAGATTTATCTACAGAAAAACATCAGGCTAGGTGAGCTTGGAGCCCAATCTTCAAAGTTCACAAAGATAAACAATTTCAACCAAGAAACACCTACCCAGCTAAGCTAAACTTCATCAGTAAAGGAGAATTAAAATCTTTACCAGACATCCAAACCCTAAGCACTTATGCTGCCTCTAGACCAGTTCTACAACAAACACTTAAGAAAAAATTAAACACAGAAGAAAAGGAATAAAGAACAACAAAGTTCTTCACAAGAGTGCAGGAAAAAGATTGAAAACACACATGATTCAACCCAAAAATCAAAAGACAGACAACAAACAAACAGGAACAACAACAACTCTATAAGAACCTCATGACAGGGATAAACTCTCACGTTTCAATAATCAGCCTGAATGTGAATGGACTAAGTGCACCAAGAAAACACATAGAATGGCAAAATGGATAAAATATGATGGGACAACAATATACTGTCTCCAAGAGACTCATCTCACCAGAAAGGACACTCACACACTCAAAGTAAGTGATGAAAAGCAAAATTTCAGGCAAATGAAACACAAAAGAAAGCAGGAGTTGTGATCTTAATATCAGACAAAATAGCCTCTAAGATATCAAAAATTCAAAAGATACAGAAGGTCACTACATAATGATAAAAGGTTCAAAACATCAACAAGAAGTATCCATCTTAAACATACATGCACCGAACATAGTAGCACCAACTTTCAGAAAGCAGCTTCTAGGCAAACTTAAAAAAGATATTGACTCTAACACTATCATAGCTAGGGACTTTAATACCCCACTCACAACTCTAGACAGATCATCGAGACAAAATTAGCAGAGATCCGGAACCTCAATGTGACTCTTGACCAAATGGACTTCATTGACACCTACAGAACACTCCACCCAACGACCATAGAATATACACTCTAATCATCACCACACGTAATATACACTAAGATCAACTACATTCTTGGCCATAAACCAAGCATAAACAAATTTTATAAGATTGAAATTCTGCCATGCAGCTTCTCAGACCACAGTTGAATAAAAATAAATATCAACACCAACAATATTCCCCCAAAACCCACAAAGACATGATGCTAATTCCTAGGTCTAATAGGATATTGCAGACTATGGATCGATTCTACACAACCAAAACTAAGAGTTTATATTTAAAATTATTGGAGGAAGGACCATAACTCCCTTCAGTGAACTGAAAAGGAAACACAAAGTAGTGAAAATTAAAAACAAGTCCTAATTACAGCCCCCATCCTTGCTCTACCTTTTTTTAAAAAGCCTTTCCATTTATTTGTAACAATCAACCAAGGAGGAGCCAGAGGGGTACTTACCCAGGATTTGGGTAGGAAAAAGCAATCAGTAGCCTTTATATCCAAACTATTAGGTCCTGTGTCCAGGGGTTGACCAGAGTGTGTTCAAGCCATTACAGCTACTGCCTTGCTAGTTAAAGAAAGTTTAAAGTTAACCTTCAGAGAAACCCTTCTGGTTAGTACCCCTCATCAAGTCTGTGCCATCCTCAATCAAAAGGCTAACCATTGGTTAACTGACCCCAGAATATTAAAATATAAGGCAATACTATTAGAGAGGGATAACCTAATATTAACTACAGATTTTTATATGAATTTAGCAAGTTTCCTGAAAGCCAGGGGGAAAAAAATGAAAAGACATTGAATCATAACTGCCTAGATATCATTGAATACCAAACTAAAACCAGACTAAATCTAAGAAAAAAGCCACTCTGTGCCAGCATTAGGTTGTTCATAAATGGTTCCCCCAGAGTGATTAAAGGCAAAAGGCATAATGGATATTCAATTATTGATGGGAATAATTTATCTGTTTATAAAAAAAAGGAAGGCTACCTAACTCATGGTCTGCATAAACTTGTGAATTATATGCTCTTAATCAAGTCCCACAAATACTCACAGATAAGGAAGGTACAATCTATACAGATTCTAAATGTGTTTATGGAATAGTACATACTTTTGGGAAAATCTGGATAAAAAGAGCTCTAGTAAATAGTAAAGGAAAGGAATTAGTTCATGGGGAACTAATTAAACAAATTTTAGAAAATTTACTACTCCTCACTAAAATAGTTGTAACACATGTAAGTGGTCATCAACAAGGAAGTTCTTTTAAGGCAATTGCTAATAGGTTGGCTGATGAAGTAGCCAAAGAAGCTGCTTTAAAGTACTTTAGGAGGCTGAAGTGTGAGGATTGCCTGAACCCATGGATTCAAGAATGGTCTGGGCAACTTGGTGAGATCTCTTCTCCACAATAAATCAAAAAATTAGCCAGGTGTGGTAGCACATGCCTGTAGTTTTGGCTACATGGAAGGCTGAGGTGGAAGGATCATCAGAGCCCAGCAGGTCAACACTGGGGTGGTGGTGAGCATACCACTGCACTCTAGCCTGGGCAATGGAGTGAGACTTCAACTCAAAAAAAAAAAAGAACAAAATTAAGCTTCTAAACCTTATCCCTATAGTGCCTGTAATCACTATAAAACCACATTTTACTGCAAAAGAAAAGGAAGAGATAAGAATGGTAGGAGCTGCTCCAAATAAGAAAGGGAAGTGGATCCTCCCTGATGGACGAGAGATGGTTAAAAAAGCAATTATTAGGGAATTAATGACTATATTACCTAAGGGAAGCCATTGGGGAGCTCAAGCAATGTGTGATGTACTCTTAAAAACCTGCAGATGTGTAGGAAATAATACTATTGCTAGACAAATCTGTGAAGGACATATAACTTGTCAAAAAGTAAATAAAAAGATAATCAAAGTACCTACTGCAAATTGTTGATCATCTTACTGGGTGGGTAGAGGCATACCCAACAAAAACAGCTACAACAGGGTCTGTAATAAAAATACTTTTGGAACAGGTAATCCTTAGATTTGGTCTAATAGAAAATATTGATTCAGATAACAAAAGCCAATTTACCTAGAAGGTATTACAAGGCATTACAACATCACTCCAAATGCCATGAACCTTTCATAAGCCCTGGCATCCATCATTCTCAGAATGAATAGAGCAAATAAAACAAAAGCTAAAAACCCATATAGCTAAATTAATGTTAGAAATAAAGTTGCCCTGGATCAAATGTCTTCCTATAGCTCTCCTTTGAATTAGAACAGTTCCTCAAAGGGATTTGGGTTTGTCACCCTATGAACTTTTATATGGGTTACCCTATCTAGATAGAGCAACAGATTTACTGACCCTGGAAACCAAAAATCAATTTTTAAGAAAATATATTACAGTCATCTCCTCTACTTTATCTTCTCTTAAATTAAAAGGACGCATTACTCAAACTCCTCCTCTTAAGTTCACAGTTCACCATTTTCAGCCCCAGCTCCAACCCAACTGAGAAGGACCATACCAAGTGCTCCTGACTACTGAGACAGCTATCCAAATGGCAGGAAAGAGGTGAACACATCATATCTGAGTCAAGAAATCAAAAACAGGAACTATGGTGAAAAAGAGGGAAGATTGGTAGGAGGTCTCGCAAATAAACCTCTAAAAATAAGAAAAAGATAATTTAAAATGTAGTCTCCATAAATGTTCCTGATATTCTTCTTATAACCCTATATAGTGACTGCTTTTACTATCCTATCTATCTGTTTTATTAGACATTATGTTAAGGGCCTCTTAATTCTGAACACCCATGAGATAGTTTCTTCCCTTGAGAACCACCAAAATGTCTAATTACTTGCTGACCTCTACTATTATTATAACTTATGGGCCATTAATATACAGACAACCAAAGGTAAACCTTATCCCTTTCACACTAACAATAATCAATGTTACTAAAACCTCATCACCTCAAACTATAAAATTTGATGCATGCCAAATTTTGCAATGTGGAAACCTAGAAAAGCAAAACATTTATCTCAGGCAAACAAATACAATTGTCCTGAACCAAATACAGGTGAGGAGCATTTAGATTTTGAAAACTTTAAGGAATCTCCCCAACCCCACAGGAGCCCCTGTCCCATTAGGGATTATGTATGGTGAACTCTCCAAATTCAAGGTTGAACAGCAACCCCCCAGAAAATAATAAAGCCCCTACAGACTTTGAAACTGAAAATATGCCATCTAAGAGAATTCCATTGACAGCCTGTAGAGATTTAGGATGTAACCCTAGACTTCTAACTATTAATGATCCTGCTAGTTTAGATCAAAAGTCTGGAATAGTGTCTCAAGTTTATGGGTTGAGAGTTGATGTTTCAGGACAAGACCCTAGAGGATAATGAGCGCTTCTTGTAGTCAAAACTGTAGTTACACTGAAACCAACCCCAAGCCCCAGTAATTGTTATAACCTCCCTAGCAATAATCCCAAAAAGGTAACTATAATTGAAATTAAAGATTTAAAACAGACTATAGAACTTGAAACTGGTTATAAGGAAATAAATGCCTGGATAGAATGGATAAAATTTACAGTATCCACTCTAAATAAAAGTAATTGCTATGCATGCACCACAGGTTGCAAGCTTAAGTGGGTCCATTCCCTATTGGCTGTGATACAGACTGCATCAGAATGAGTTGTATGTTAGCCCTGTGCCAAAACAAGAATGAATGGGGAAATGAGACATGCAAAAGCCTATTCTTGCTTCATCCTGCCTTGCAGAAGCCAGATTCAAAGGTAATCCTTTCCTTTTCTATGGAAAAGTTGAATCACTCCTCATGTTTCTCTAAACGGGAGGAAAGGTTCACTACTCCTGTGGGATAGCTGCAAAGTTGTACCCACATCCTGGATGTCTCAGAGGTACACAAGAACAACTACTCTCACCTTATTGTCCCTTGAGCAGATGTTTGGTGGTACTGTGGAAGAAGGAAACTTAAAGACCTGTTATCGCCCAAATGGGGTGGAACCTGTTCTTTGGTTCAACTGGTCATCCCAATCACCCTGGCATTTTGCTCCAACCTAAAAATTCATCCTCAAAACAAAGGTAAAAGGTCATTACAAGGATCATTTGACCCCAACATATAAATCAATGCCATTGAGTCCCCCAAAGAGTCCCTAATGAATGTAAAGCTAGGAAACAAATAGCTACAGGATTTGAGTCTATGCTCTTCTGGTGGTCAACTATTAATAAGAATGTAGATTGAATTAATGACAGCTACTACAACCAATAAAGAATTATTAATTATACTAGAAATGCTGTCAGAGGAACTGCAGAACAATTGAATGCCACCACCAAATAACTTGGAAACCATGTGATATTAGGTATGATGCTAGATGAGAAAGGGGAAGTCTGTGTTATGTTGAGGGGAAAATGTTGCACTTTAATACCAAATAGCACAGCCCCTGATGGAACTATCACCAAGGCATTACAAGAGCTAACTACTCTGGTCAATGAATTAGCCAAAAATTCTGGAATTGATGATCCTTTTACAAATTGATTAAAGACTGGTTTGGAAGATGAAAAGGAATAATAGCCTCAATCTTAACCTCCCTTGTGACTTTAGCAGGAATATTAACAGCTATAGGTTGCTGCATAATTCATTGTGTTAAAAGTTTAGTACAAAGACTTATAAAAATTACTATTAATACACAAATGCCCATAGGTTATTCTCCTGATAATCTCATAATGAAAATTGAATTAAATTTTGAGAAAAAAAGTCAGAAACTATTAGAAAAATTTGAAACAAACTTAAATCATAATGAAAATAAAATCAAAACTACTTAAAAATAAAAGAGGGGTTGGAGGGAAGATGGGAGCCAAGCCAGTCAGACTATGTGAGTCTGAGGGAGTGAATGGAAAATTTTTGTACATGTTGGTGAGTGGGTGTGGGAGTGGCTGACTGAGTGAGGGTATAGGAGGAAGTAGTCAGGGCTCTCCTGGTGCAGTAGCTGGTGCTGCAGCTGCTCAGCTTGGACCCTAGTAATTCCCAGGATGCAGAATATGAGTGCCATTTTTTTTAAATAAAGAAAATCTTTCCTGGGAAGAAGATGCTGGGAGAGATTGACTAAGTGGGGGTTTGTGAGCAAGTGGCCAGGGACCTCGCAGTGGAGCAGCTGGGCTGCAACTGCTCTGCTTGTTTCCTAATGCTTCCCGGGCTACAGAAGATGAGAGTCATTTTTTTTTGTAAATGACAAAAGCTAAAAGCTTTCCTGCAAAAAACCAGTGGGGAGAGACTACCAGCTCCAGGTTATGCCGCACCACTGTAGTGGGAGAGATTGCCGGCTTCAGGCTCTGCCTCACCGCTTCAGCGCCTGGCTGGACACTGGCAGTGAGGGCTGCAGAGGGAGCCCAGAGGCAGAATCCCACCAGAGAAGACGAAAGAGGCACCCTACCACCATCTTGAAAAGGGGAAAGGAAAATGCTCTGATTTGCTCACTGTGGAGCAACAGACCTGATCTATATGATCACCGTGGATCAACTACTCAGGGGTTGATCATGACCCAGAGAGATTATCCTGAAAGCACAAACTTTGAAGGGACAGGACAGGACCTAAAACTCAGGTGCCCCACCCCTTACCCTGATTCAGCCACAGGATAAAGGGTGCATCCAAAAAGGATAAGGAAGATCTCCAAAGAGATCAATACTCTCCAACCTCTACTTATTTGACTTTCAAAACTACAAGAGACAGCAAAGCTTCCCATCCATAGTCCTGTTTCAAAATAGAACAAACTCATGGCCCAGACAGGGAAGAATAGAGGGTTGAGCAAACATCAGAAGTTAAAGCCTCTCTCACTGCCACTGAATAATGGAACTAAAGAGAAAAACAAGAGATCTGTCACAAATGAGGAAAAACCAGCAAAAGACCACAGGTACTTCAAGTGTAACAAAGAGGAAATGCCTAAAACATCAGACCTCAGAGCCAAAACGATGGAAGTCACCAATGACTGGTTCCAAAATATGACAGGGATTAGGGAATGGATGGAAAGAGTGAATAAAACTCAAGAAAGAGAAGATGCAACACTGAAAGAACTTGTAACAGAGATTTTGGCAATAAAAATTTCATCCAGGAAATCAATAACAAGAAAACATGGAATTAACCCAATCTGTAAAAAACATAGAAAGAAAACTCAGAAAGAATAAAACCTACAAGAGATATATGATTATATCAAGGGACCAAACCTATGCCTGAATGGTATCCCAGAAGAAGAAAGAAATGGAGAACACGTTGGAGCAAGTCTTCCAGGAGGTTATCTAAGAAAATTTTCCCCATCTCACCAGAGATGCAACCATTCAAACACAAGAGATACAGAGAACCCACACAAGACATCAAAAGAGAAAATCAACCCCTAGACATATATTAATTTGCCTACAAAAAGTAGGCCCAAAAGAAAAAATACTAAAGGCAGCAAAAGAGAAAGGTCAGACTACCATCCAGGGAAAACCAATCAGAATAGAAGCAGACCTATCAGCAGAAACACCGTAAGCAAGAAGGAACTGGAGTACAATATTCAAAGTCATCAAAGAAACAATTTCAACCAAGAATTTTCTACCCAGGAAAGCTTAGCTCTGTAAGCAATGGAGAATTAAAATCCTTCCAGACATCTAATTCCTAAAAGACTAAGCAGCTTTCAGATCAGCTCTACAAGAGATGCTTAAAAAGCTACTAAGCACAGAATAAAGAAAAAAAAGAATGACCACACACTTCCTAAGAGAACAGCAGAGCACAGAATCAACAGAGAATACATCACAACAACAAACTTGAAAACACACATATAAATCAAAAATCAAAGCTCAAAGAAAACAAGCAAAGAAAAAACTTTACAAGAACCTCATACAGTGAGAAACAATCACATTTCAATAATCAGTCTGAATATGAATGGACTAAATGCACCAAGAAAAAGACACAGAATGGCAAACTGGATAAGAAGCCAAAACCCAATTATTTGCTGCATCCAGGAAAGGCATCTCACCACAAAGGATACACACAGACTCAAAGTTAAAGGATAGAGAGCGAGATTCCAGGGAAATGGATCACAAAAGAAGGCAGGATTTGTGATCTTAATATCAACAAAACAACCCTTAAGCTATCAAAAATTTAAAAAGATACAAAAGGACACTACATAATGATAAAAGGTTCAATCCATTAACAAGAAATATCCATCCTAAACATATATGTACCCAACCCAGGAGCACCAGCATTTATCAAGTAACTACTAAGTAAGCTAAAAAAAGATATTGACTCTAACACTATTATAGCAGGGGACTTGAATTACTCACTAACATCCCTAAATAGATGATTGAGGCAAAAAATCAACAAGGAGATCTGGAACCTAAATTTGATACTAGACCAAATGGACTTAATAAATACCTACAGATTATTTCATCCAACAACCACAGAACATTTTACATTCTACCCTTCACCACATGGAACATACTCTAAGAACGATCACAGTCATGGCCATAAATCAAGCATAAACAAATTCCATAAAGTTGAACTCTTGCCATGCAGCTTCTCAGTTCACAGTGGAGTAAAAATAAATATCAACACCAAAAAAATTTCCCCAAAGCCCACAAAGGCAAGGACACTAAATAGCATGATGCTGAACAACTAATGGGTCAACATTGAAATCAAAACAGAAATTAAAAGATTCCTGGAAACAAATGAAAATGAGAAACATCTTACCAAAACCTCTGGGATGCCATGAAAACTGTTCTAAGAAGTGAATTTATATATCTAAGAGCACACACAAGAAAATGGAAAGATCACAGGTTGACAGTCTAACAAATCACCTAAGAGAACTGGAAAGAGAAGAACACCAGAACCCGAACTTCACCAGAAGAATCCAGACCACCAAACTAGTAGTCCTAATATGGAACATAGAAGACAAAAATATCATAGAAAACAACAAAAACAAAAAAGCTGGTTCTTCGAAAGAATTAACATAATTGATGGATCCTAGCCAAAACAACCAAGAAAAAGAGAGAAAAAGCCCAAATAAACACAATCAGAAATACAAAACAAAAACAGTCAAAACTGACCCTGAAGAAATACAAAAGATTATCAGAGATTACTATGTACAGCTATATGGAAACAAACTTGTTATCTAAGTGAAGTGGAGAACTTTCTGACACCACATAACTTTCTCAAATTGAAACAAGAAGACATTGAGACACTAAATAGACAAATAACTACACAGAAAATTGACTCTGTCATAAGAAAACTACCTACCAAAAAAAGCCCTAGACCAGGCAGATTTCCAGCAGAATTCTACAAAACATACAAGAGGAGCTGATACCAATCCTACTGAAAGTATTCCAGGCAATTGAGAAAGATGGAATTCTTCTCAAATCATTTTATAAAGCTAATATCACACTGATACTCCAACTAGAGAACTACAGGCCAATATCCACTATGAATATACACGCAAAAATCCTCAACAAGACTCTAGCAAATGTGATCCAAAACATCTCAAAAATCATCCCCCATGACCAAGCAGGCTTCATACCCAGGATGCAAGGCTGGTTCAACATTCACAAGACCATAAATGTAATTAAATAAGCCGGGCTCGGCCTATAATCCCGTGCTTTGAGAGGCTGAGGTGACTGGATTGCCTGAGCCCGCGGGTTTGTGACCCACCTGGGCAACTTGGCGAGACCTCATCTCTACAATAAAGAAAAAAAAATATTAGCCGGGCATCATAGTGCACACCTGTAGTTCCAGCTACTTGGAAGGATGAGGTGGAAGGATCGCTGGAGCCCAGCAGGTCGAGGCTGCAGTGACCAGGAGCGTGCCACCGCACTCCAGCCTGGGTGACAGAGTGAGACTCCAACTAAAAAAAAAAATGTAATTAAATACATCAACAAATGTAAAACAAGGAACCATATGATTATATCATTAGATGCAGAAAAAGCTTTTGATAAAATAGAGCATCCCTTCTTGATAAAAACTCTCAAACACCTAGGTATAGAAGAAACATGCTTCAAAATACAAAGTGCCATCTACAATAAACCCAGGGCTAGCATATTGCTAAATGGACAGAAATTGTAAACATTTCCCCTAAAAACTGGAGCAAGACAAGGCTGCCCATTCTCACCCCTCTTGTTCAACAATGTATTGCAAGTCTTAGCTAGAGTAATTAAACAAGAGAAGGAAATCAGGGGTATCCAAATAGGAAAAGAGGAAGTCAAGTGATCCCTCCTTGCTGACAATATGATCCTATATGAATTTATCAAAAATCCAGCTTGCACTGATAAAGGACACTGGCAAATTCTCAGGGTACAAAATAAATGTGCAAGCAAAAGACAGTGGCATTCTTATACACCAACAACAAGCAGGCAGAGAACCAAATAAAAAGCACAATCTCATTTAGAATAGCCACAAAAAAATGAAATACCTCAACATCTTCCTAATCAAAGAAGTGAAAGACCTTTACAATGAGAATTACAAAACATTGCTCAAAGAAATCCAAGAAGACACAAACAAATAAAAAAATATTCCATGCTCATGGACAGGAAGAATCAACATTGTTAAAATGTAAATCCTACCAAGGGCAATCTACAGCTTCAATGCAATATTCATTAAATTACCAACATAATTCTTCTCAGGCCCAGAAATGACAATACAGAAATTCATATGGAAACATAAATGACCGTGAATAGCCAAAAAAAATTCTTAGTAAAAGAAACAAAGCAGGAGGTATCAAACTACTAGACTTCAAACTTTACTGTAAGGCTACAATAATCAAAACAGCCTGATATTGGTATAAGAACAGGCATACAGACCAATGGAAGAGGATAGAGATTCCAGAAGCAAAGCCTCAATTTCTCAATCAACTATTGACAAAGTCTCCAACAACAATCACTGGGGAGAGAAGAACCTATTCAGTAAATGGTGCTGAGGAAACTGGCTGATCACATGCAGAAGATTAAAACAGAACCCCTACCTATCACTATACACAAAAATTAACTCTAATGGATAAAAGACCTAAAGGTAAAACCTCAAACCATAAGACTCTTAGAAAATGTAGGAGACACCCTTATTGAAATTGGAACTGTCAACCAATTCCTGCTCAAAACCCAAGTGCCCAAACCATAACAGATACGATAGACAAGTGGGACCTCATCAAACTGACAAGCTTCTGCAAAGCAAAAGAAACCATCAAGAGAGTGGGAAGATAGCCCACAGTTTGGGAAAAAGTATTTGACAACTGTATATCTGACAAAGGCCTAACATCTAGAATCTACAAGGAACTCAAAGGCACAAAAAGGAAAAAAACAAACAGCCCCATTAAAAAGTGGGCAGAAGACATAAATAGACACTTCTCAAAAGAAGAGATACAGGCAGCCAACAGACATTTTAAAAAGTGCTCAGCCTCGCTCATCATCAGAGAAATACAAATCAAAACCACATTGAGATACCACCTAACCCCAGTAGGAATGGAATGGCCATCATTAATAAAACAAACAACAACAGATGTCGGTGAGGATGCGGTGAAAAAGGAACACTTCTACACTGCTGGGGAGAATGCACACTATTGCAACCTCTTTGGTAGACAGTGTGGCAATTTCTGAAAGAACTAGAAATTGACCTTCCATATGTCCCAGCAATCCCCCATTGGGAATACACCCAGAGGAACTCAAGTCATTCTACCAAAAAGATACCTGCATGTGCATGTTTCTTGCAGGTCTATTCACAATAGCAAAAACATAGAACCAACCATGTGCCCATCAAAGCTGGACTGAATTTTTAAAATGTGGTACATATACACAATGGAATATTATGCAGCCATAAAAAAAGGTAAACATATGGACTTCACAGCAACTTGGATGGATTTAGAGTCTATCATACTCAGTGATCTGACACAGAAACAAAGAACAGAGTACCATATGTCTCACTCATAAGCAGAACTTGAACAATTATCATAATACTATAAGAAATGGATTGGCAGTTGAGGAAAACTGCCAGGGGAGGGAGGGACACACATCAACAAATGTACCTGCATAATGAACATCTGTATACCTAACCCTGAATTGTACCCCATATCTTCAAAATAAAGATAAATAAATAAATAGAGGAGGCAACTGTAAAAAACAAGATCATGATTTATTTTCAAAATGGCAATTTGTTATTTCACCTCCTGGTCCTTCCTTCTTTCCTGGAAGGTTTTCTCTTTTGGCAGACTTCCTTTGAATTTCACTGCAGCCTGGATGGAACTAGAGTCTATAATACTGAGTGACCTCTCACAGATTATAATTTTTTGAGTTCTAGTCTTTATAATGTCTGAGATCTTTATGCTTATATATCTTTTATTTTAAATTCCAAAAACCATTTATACTAGTGTATTTATTTTAGTCATGCCTGATTCTTCCAGCCAGAGAAAAATGCCATACAAAAACCCTTAAAAGAGTGATCTTTATTGCTACATTGCCTCAGTTTGAATTCTGGTTTTACCATTTGAACTTTAAAGTTTGGGACTCAGTTTCTTCATATTTAAAGATGACTATAATTATAGCACTCAAGAAAACTAATATGCATCTGGAATGGTCCCTAGCAGACAATAAGCACCATGTAAGTGTTAGCTCTTATTTTTATTGATAAAATTAATTTCATTAATGTCTGTGATAGCTGTTTTGTGATTTTCAATAATTTATCGCATCAAGTAGTGTTGGGAGCTGGCGATGGAGGCCCACTGAGCATTAGGGATCAGGGAGGCCGTTGACCCCAAGACCACTAGGATGTGTTTGGGAGCTGTTAACCCCATTACCTCTCCCTTTTCTGGGCACTATAGCCTCCTGCTAGCTCAAGCATAAAAACTCCAAGACCGGGACGAACACAAGTTAACTTGAGAAACTCATTGTTCCCATTTCCCTTTGACTGCAGTTTTGGCTTCCATACAGATCCTGGTTCAAGCCAGAACCACATCAAAGAGCCCTAGTGCTGAGAGCCCAGCATGACCTTTGGACTGGGTCATATTATGCAAAAACTGGTCTTAGTCATTTGTTTAAGTTCCATTGTGTGTGTTAGGATAAAGTTTAGGAATAGATTGTTTATCATTAGGAAAGTTAGTCATAGGTAAAGTGTATGGAATAAAATAAAACAGATTACTATTGATAGAATGGTATAATATTTTTAGAAGTTGTACTAATACTTCTGAGTGACATTAGCCAAGCATAAGGAATGGAAAGACAATTTTGGGTTTGTTCTTCCTCATGCTTGAAGAAACATCTGGTGGGTGGGGGATGCCCCCATACACCGGGCTTTCTGTTCACGTAGAAGACATGTGAGTCTGACTGTGCAAACTTTGGGGATAAAAACCCTCTGTATTTCTCAATATAGGTCTTCTGTCACTTGAACAATAGTCCAGTCCTCTTTCTTTTCCTCTCTTTCTTTCTCCCCCTCTTCTTTTTTTTCAGTCGCCGAATCCATCTCACCTCCAGGAACCCCTGACCCTGCAGGAGCTGGACTCCAGCAAAGTAGTGAAATGTAACATATTCTCAGGGTGATTCCCCTAACATACATTCAAAACTAAAAGGTTCAACACAGGAAATCTTCCTTTAAACCCTCTGGTAAGTAGAAAGGGTGGATTTACTTCACATTTCACTCTGAACCTGCACAGGTTGACCATTAGAGTTTTAATATATTAATCTTCTTGAGACTACCCAGTATGAGAGAGAATTAGGCTTCATTTTGGTCTGACGCTATAAAAATTAAAACCTACTCTAATCTGGTTGAGCAAATGTCCTTGGGGTGGAAGTTAGCTTTAGTGCTCTACTTGCCACTCTAGGCTCCTCCTTAATTTAGTCATCAGCTTGTATACTCTTTTCTTTTTAATTCCTGGAAAAAATTCTAAATATATTTGTTTTTATCTAAAATTTTTATTTTCAGGGTAGGTCAGGCCAGGTACTACTGCATCATAATGTCATTCCAAATGTATACTAAATCATTTGAGTACTATCTCTTACTTTATTTAAAAATAATATATTCACTTTGTAAATAAAAATCAAATTATATACAAATCTAAAACAAACAGTAATAATGTTCTCTATGACCTCTCCCTGGTTCCATTCCAAGAAATAATTCCTTTTAACAGTAACTGGGTCTTTAAGGGTTGGGTTTTTTTGGGGGGGAGGGTTGTTTTTATTTGGTCTTAGTGTATTTATCATTACAGGCTTATATAAGACCTAATACTAATTTGTCAATTTTTTACATATTTTACTTCTGCACTATGAAATGAGAAATTTTTCATATATACTGCCTCCAAACCACTTGAGTTTATATTTTATGGTAATTATTAGGGTTTCTAATGTTTATTCTTATAATTAAGTCATCATATATGCATAGGTTGACTTAAAAATCAGCCAGTTTTAAAACAGGATTTAGAATACCATTATTATTCCTTATAGAATCAAGTAGTGTGGTCAAACACAGAGAAATAAATAAAATTTAATGTCACCAAAGCCCTACTTATTAAAGAATATCTCAAGCATGAGCTAAAATTCTGTCTTCATTAATTTGCTTTCACTTTACTTTTTCCAGGAGATGTTTGGTTTACATTCTTCTCTGTTTATGTCTCCCTTATTATGTTTCCCCTTGTTTTATTTTGATGGAGCAATTCCATATATGAGGATGTAGAAGTACTAAACTTCCTATGATATGAGCTCTAGCATGTCAGAAAATTATTTTCTAGACTCATTTAATTGAAATTTTGGATAGAGGGAGATTCTACATCCAAAATTATTTCCCCTGAGAAATTTAAGATTACTTCTTCATCTTCTAGCTCTGAAACATTGCATCTCCTAACTCTGAAATGTTGCTAATGTTGCTAGACAAGTATCTGATATCAGTTATATTCATTAACCCTTTTCTGGTGACAAAGCTACTTTTCTTTGTGGAAGCTTCAAGGGTATGTTCTTTTAGGATCTTCTGAAAATGAAAAAAAAAAAAAGGAAAAGAATATAGGTCTTTTAAAATATATCATCCTTGGCATTTTGTTGTGCTCCTCAAATTAATAACTCAAGTCTATTCAACCTGGGATAACTTTCTGTTTTTTACATCCAATACTTTCAACTATTACTTCAGCATTCTGCTTTTAGAATGCCTCACAAACAGACATTTGGTTTGTATGTATCCTCCATTTGTCATATTTTCAGTCTTCTTATCTCTATAATCAACTAATGCTTATGTTGTAGTTTTTTTTAAAGTAAAAATATTTCTTGGGACCTTGTAAAAGAAAAGGAGGTATACAAGTCTTTCATATGAAACCCGAAGTCTGGGGTTTTTAAAAAACACTTTGTCATTTTGTATGTAAAAATTCAACTTGGAAAATTAAATTATCATATCCTCCTTCCAGATTACAGCATATCCACATATAAAATATCCCAAAGATAAATTTTCTATATTTTTACTTGAAGGAAAAATTATAAAATTAATTCCATTACTTCACATACATAAGAGATATAATTTCAATTTTGTTTTGAGATGAATAATTTGGATTTTTCAATACACCCAACTAGGCTGAAGTGTATTATCATCTGCAGAAAGGATTTAAATATCAAGTTTCTATGTAACTATTCTGTTTCTTGAGTAATCAGAGTCCCACCCAACACTTTTAATAGCAAGTGTTTCATGCAAAAAAAAAAAAAAAAGAAAATCAATACAAAAAGAAGTTTTCAGATCCAAAGAGAGACAAATTTAAGGGAGGAAACTGTAAATTAGGTAAAATAAATTAATGGAGAAACTCATCTTCTTTTAGAGAAGATGCACACCATCTTTTCTCACTACAAACATAAAGCATAATATATACATATGCATTCCTATGGGTGCCTTCCAAGATTTTCATTGTTTTTGCCAGTCCCTGTAATGTTATGATAGAAAAATTATGAATCCATTCTAAATATTCCTAAGCTTAAAAGCATATCAGTAATAAATTATTCATGGCATACTTCACAGTGGATCCTGTGGTGTGTGCATCAATGACTAACTGGAGAAACACAACCCAATTCTAAAATTCCTCATGATGAAGAAATGATCTATTAAAGCAGCACATTTATTTAGCAACTACTGATCATCTACTACATGTCAAGAATATTCCTAGATGATTTTAAACTTTCATAGCTACAAAAAAAACTCATAGAACCTAGTGCTAATTTTTACCATACACATCTCAGATTCAGTCCACTCAGAAAGAAAAAAAAAAGTCCGTTACTGAATGGATCTCAGCAAATTAATCTAATTCCTATGATTTCCTAGACACTCACAGTTATATTAACTAGTGTTGCATTTGCCCTTTCCTTAAATTAGTTTATCCTGATCTTGTACCAATTATTTCATCATTGAAAATATAAATCAACTCTTGGCATTATCTGACCTAGCAGAGTTTTATTTCTGCAAGGAATGCTCTGCTTTGGTTGATTAGCTACATTTTAAACCTTGGATAATGATCCTATTTTGGCAATTTGTTATTAAGAATATCTTGCAAAGATGATCCAATTTCTACAGAAATGTACTTTAACAATATGTTATTCACACAAGGGCTACATTGTGACAATTGTCTTTGTCTGTTTGGGCTGTTATAACAAAACACCATAAACAAGATAGATTATAAACAACAGAAATGTATTTCTCACAGTTCTGGAGGCTCACAGTTGTGGAGATTGAGAAGTACAGGATCAAGGCACAAGCAGATTCAGTGTCTGGTAAGGACTTGCTTCCTCACAGATAGCACCTTCTCCATGTCCTCACATGGTGGAAGGAGACAACAAGCTCCCTTGTGCCGTTTTTATAAGGATACTAATCCCATGCATAAGGCCTTCACCCTCATGACTTAATAACTTCCCAGAAGGTCCCACCTTCTAATACCACCATTTTCAAGATTAGCATTTCAACATATGAATTTTAAGTGAACACAAATTCAGATCATAGCAACATTATTATTAGTTCTAACTTTTTAACTCTAAATTTCACTTTGATATTTTTATAAACTCAATCCGAACAAAACAATCAACTACTCATCTTTAAATTTAACATGTTTTATTTTTTCTCAATTTACTCAATATTAGCTATTTGCAAAAAAATGGAAATTCAGTTGAAAAATTGCAGACACAGTTTAACATACAAGTTAGCATAAAGTAAAAATAAAAAATAAAAATCACTGTGGTGTCTTAGGTTTCAAGATGAATTCAAATTAAAAAGTACACCATGAGTAAAATGAGTTGAACATAAAGAAAACCTTTCACTTCATGTACAACACAATGAGTTCAGCTTTCATGTATGACCTAAGGATGAATGCTGTCCCTGCAACGGATGTTCCATGTAGTAGTCTCTCATACAGCAATGCTGGACTACTTCTTATCCTCAAGAATTTTGTTAAACTTTAAAAAATATGGATGTTTCAGTCTAGCCAAAGATCTTACAGCAGGCTACCAATTACCTCTCTCAAGTCCTAATATAATGTTTATGTTATGCAGTTTCCTCAATGATTTCTATAATACAAATAGACTTGATTATATGAGTCTTCTTACCATATCTGGTACTTTAGTACTTCCTTCTGCTCTTGACAAGAAAGTCTCATATTTGTTAGTCAAGTTAGGTAATTCATCAGAAACTCCACTGACCTGTGAATTCCACAAAGCATGTTGAAAGGTGTTAAAAAGAGTATATTTATTTTTATCAATACAGAAGGTACTATAAATAACAAGTTTACAACAAAGCTCATCAATATTATCTGTCATTAAAAAGAGACAGACATATATTCATTAAAAATAAAATTTTCAAACAGAATATAGAAACAAGCTGTAAGCCAATGAGGTTTGTTTTTTGTTTGTTTGTTTGTTTGTTTGTTTGTTTGAGACAAAATTTCACTCTATCACCCCGGCTGGAAAGCAGTGGCACTATCATGGCTCACCCCAGCCTCAAACTCCTGGATTCAAGGGATCCTCCTGACTTAGCCTCCTGAGAAGCTAGGACTACAGGAGCATGCCACCATTCAGCCAATTTTTCTATTTTTTATAAAGACAGAGGCTTATTTTGTTGCCCATGGTGGTCTTGAATTCACTCCCCCAAGCAATCCTTCTGCCTTGACCTCCCAACCAATGAGATATTAAAATGGAAAAAGTTGATTATATGAACTTCTAGGTAAGTACAATGGATCTGCATTCATTATTTAAACATACTGGGGTTAGTTATTAGCTATATTCCAATGTCAAATTCAGACATCAATACTTGCTCAGTTATAAGGTAGTTAGCCAATTATATAGTATTATTTGTTAATGTTTATTATTAATACATGAAATAAAATATTAGCAATAACAATTTAACTTAATTATGTAGCAATTCTGAGTTAATATATTATTCAAGCAAAATGACCCACATTCTCTTAAATATCATAATTCCTTATATGCACTGAAGCTATAAACTGCTAGGCTTCAGGTGTCTAGTAATCTAAAAATTTAATTACCAATTAATTCATATACACTTTCGTGTATATGTTGATAAACATATACACTGTTTATCAAAAAATTTATTTTATTTGTGTTCATTTAATAATTTCAACTGTATAAACAGCACCAACATTTTTAGTATATACAAAAGGGATAAGAATCCATTTCCCCATTTTTACACACTTCATTTTTTATTGAGAATGTGATATTCATAGTCAGCATTTCAGAATTGTGGACACATAGTGGAGAATAGTTAGACATCTCTCTTTTCTGTCCGTTTTTTGTAACATTAATTTACTAAAAAAAAAAAAAATCACTCATATATTGTATCTGTGAAACACTGGCTCTCTCCCTAAATACTGAAGTTGGCAGTTCTCCGCTTTTTTTTCTCAAGATGTTATTCCCACCTACTCACTCAAAAGAAAATGGGTAGATTCTATAACTTTCAAAAACAGAACAATCACTTTTTTTTTTTCTTGAAGTCGGAGTCTGGCTCTATCACCCAGGCTGAAGTACAGCGGCAGTGATGCAATCATAGCTCTCACTGTAATCCCTAATGCCTAAGCTCAAGAGATTCTCCTACCTCAGACACTCCTGAGTAGCTGGAACAACAGGTGCCCACCACCATGACTGGTTAATTTTTAAAAATTTTTTGTAGAGACAGGGTCTCACTATATTGCCCAGGCTGATCTCAAACATCTGGCCTCAAGTAATTCTCCTGCCTTGGTCTCCCAAAGTGCTGGAATTGTAGGCATGAGTCACCATATTGAGTCTCAGTCACATCTTTTAAAAATGTGAAAGCCTTCAGACATAGAACATCTAAGCCAGCATTATTATTCTGTGTGGTTTTTATAGTTTTGAAGCTGAAAAGTAATTTATATAATTTTTAAAATAATTTTATTATTGTCATGTACATGGTTCTAGAAATTATAACATAGGGAAGTTCTAACATACTTTGCAATTTTTACTATTTAAGATATAGAAGTCTCCAAGCTTGAATGAAATTACCAAAAATATTAATTTTTTGGTAATTTCATTTAGTTACTTACTGAATTACTTTGACTTTAGAGGAAGTAAATAGTATGCAAAGGACTATATTTCTACCATGAATAATTAAAAATAAATCCAGACAAAATATAATGAAATCCGACTTTTAAAGGTCTCATTGAGTTGTAGAAGTAACACAGACCAGAGGGCTGATTCTGAGGAGGGTAGAACCTCTGAGGATTGAACTGTCACTCTGCAGGAGCTTTCTCCCTCAGGGCATTTGCTGATAACAGGCAACAGCTTAAGAATCTGGGCTTTGGCTTGGCAGAGGGCTGCTGCTAAGGAACCCCATTTTGTAGGGCCAGAATAACAAAATTGAAGATTTGAGGAGCTTCAAAATATTTGGTCAGTATTCCCCATCAAGAAGATAATTGCAAGGGTATAGACAGGGTGACATTAAAAATCTAAGAGAAAAAAACTAAAGCACAGGGGCATCAAAGATTAGAGTTCAGAACATGCCAGATTATACATTTTTAGCAAAATATAGCAGGAATCTTCTAAAAACTACTATCATTCATGTTGCATTTGAAATATATTTATATTAATGTTAAAATAGGTAAGATGATATTAATAAGTTTCTACCACAATTTAAAATATATTTATACTTATATCAGACTTAATGAACTACAAAAAATTTTTAAAGCACACATATCAAAGGTTGATAACAGAAAATCTAGAAACCTAGAAAATCTAGCAATCTAAAAAATGAAGGCTTTCAGAGTATATATGGGTATGTTAGACTTGCTCTTATTATAGCATCTCAATAATAAACTGGTGAATTTAATGGAAAGTGAGTTAAATTGATAGAAACTAAAGGGCTGTTTCGATGAGGCTGTCAGATTCACTACTAGGGCTTGTGGGAGCAAAAGTGAATAAAATAAAAATGTCTATAAGTTAATGATATATAGATGTCAAGGACTATGATAAGTCTGACATTTTACCCTACTTCAAGTTACCAAGTTAACCTGCCAAAGTGTCACAAATACTGGCAGAAAACACAAGAGTCTTGAGTTGAGACAAAGAACTCTATTACTCATGGCATAACAATCAGCATGAGAACAACACACATCAGTCCTCCTTGCCTTCAAGTCCTAATGAGGACAAGGCAAATGGGGCAAAATAAATAGGCTTTGTTATGGGAGAAAATTTGTAAGCTTAGGGTATCTGAATGTTTTATAATGGATAATAAGCACACCCTCTGCTTGGGAAGGAGACACTATATTTCCAAAAGCTATTTGCTGTCCAATCATCCTTTAAAAGGAGGTCCCGAGCAAAGATATGCAGAAACACAAAATATTCACAGAAAATTATCTCAATAATAAAAAAGAACAAAAATAGATGTTTACATAGAAAACAAACTTTTGGGGTAATGTTTACATAAATCTCTGAAAAAACAAGTTTCAATAAAAAATGGAAATCTAAAAAAATTAATGGTTAGATTATAAAATAAATTCCATAAGTACAAATTTTACTTATATGAAAACATAGAAGAGTTCATGTATCAGTAGTTCAGAGCAACAGATTTCAAAGTAGTTACGTAACAATTCCCAACTTTAAATTGTTAAGCACATTTTTGGGGGTTTATTTTCATTGTTGCTGCTGCTGTTCTCTGTAAATCATACTATACCTCTAAAACTATACTAAACAAAATTCAGTTATTAATTTCACTGAATTGAAATTTGAAAGTCTATAGTTTTCACCTATTTGTCATGTTTATATGCCTTATGACACAAAAAACCCTTCTCCATATTAGACTTTCCATTTTAAAACTAGTTATCTGGTATATTCTTCCTAAGTTTTCACTTATCTGAATTGAACATCTTCATTTGTTTCAAATGTTCTTTATGTGACATGGTTTGAACTTGTGTGCCTTCATCATTCTGATTACCCCTCCTGAACACATCCCCAGTACATATTTTTTCAAACACTATATTTGCCATCTCTAGAACTTTAATTTGTGTCTTTTTTAAATATCTTCCTTTTCTCTTCTAATCATGCTTGATCCTTCTCCTACTTTCCTTAACATATGAAACATAGTTATAATAACTGTTTGATATCCTTGTCTATTATCACATGGAATTTTAAGAGAATCCTAAGAGCTGGATATTCAATATAAAGAATACTATTTAAGTATTTATGTATTACCTGATACTCTGCAGTCCCAGGAATAACACAGGCTTCTTTCTGAACCAGGAAGAAAGTCCGAGGAACAGAAGAACCAAATGCACTTTTCTTTTGTTTCTTCAAGCAGATACTTCTAACATTGGCAATTATAGTATTGTTTAAGATATTATAAAACCCAGGACCTGAAATTATTTTAAAATATTCTATATAAGAATAAACATGCTTTTAATTCTGTTAAACTAAGTTATCTTAAATTAAGTTGTTTCTTTTTTTGTTTTTTGTTTTTTTAGAAAGAATCCTTATATATTGCTGGCAGGAATGCAAACCGGCATAAACACTTTTTTAAATTTTGACAAATTCTTATATGGTTAAATATACACACTTACCATGTGATCCCCAAATTCTATTTCTATGAATTTCTTCAAAAGAATGGAAACAACCCAAATGTCCTTCAGCTAATGAATAGGTAAAGAAAATGTGCTATCCCCAAACAATGGAATACTAATCAGCAATAAAAAGGGAAGATAAATAACAATAGAAATGAATCTCTAGGAGGTGGATTAAGATGGTCAACATGAGGCTAGAGTGAGTTTCTCCTACAGAATAAACCAAGATAAAATTTCCTCAGCACCCAGAGAGGAACAGATCCAGCAGCATGCCCCATGAGTCTCCAAAAGCGTGATAATAACCACTTAGAACAAAGAAGAAGAAAATCCACCAACCTGGGTTGGAACCGACTGGACTCTCTCCTGCACCACACAGGCCACCACAGCGTTCAGACACAGTGGGAAGGATGAGTGACTTGACTTTGGGAGTTCTGTACCTCTTCAAAAACCTGCAGAGCTCCCTGGGTCTTGTGGGACCCCAGTCCCTTACAGGAAACTGCTTTCCTTTCAGTCATGCTCTGCCATGGAGTGGTGCAGGAAAATGCCTTTAGCAGAGCCAGTCACCATGTTCCAGGAAAGAAATGGAACTCAACCCTCGAAGGGTAAGCAGCTGCTTTCCAGTCAGCTTGGGAGGGGAGGAGGCCCAAGGACAAACTCTGCAGCTGCACAGTTTCTGGCTTAGCAGTTTGCCTGAGAACACCTGAGACCCTGAGCTGACTGCACCTTCACATTTGGATGGAAGATTGCCTGAGGCCAAGGCTGAAACCAGGTGGGATGCATTGCCATAGCAACCTCTCACTCCATTCCCTTTGTAAACTCTTCTGGGCCTGCTCTGCACAGCAGTGTTATCCCAGTAGCCTGGGACTTCCTTCTAATCCCTACTGTGTCAGCTAAAAGTGCACACTTGTAGGGTACTTCATCTCCTTTCCCCTGCATAAACCCAGAAGGCATAAAACAGAGAAGCAGAGAAATCCTCAGAGCCTCACCCTTGGTCTACTGGAGGTACACTTCCTTGGAGCAACACTCCCCAGGGAAAACCCTATGTCCACCTTCATAGCCAGCTTCCTCCCACATCACTACCGCCTGACTGAAGGTCAACAGTACAAGCCAACCACATAAGATACAATACCTCAGCTTTGGGGAAGGCCAGATCCCAAATGCCAGTTAACAATACTTTCCTAGCCATTCTGGCAACTCATGACACTGTGAACCAGTACAGGTACAGAGCACAGGGCTGCCACATCTGGCAATTAAGAAACTCACAACACCAAGTCAGACAACAATGAAGAAAAAGAATCAAGAGAATGGAACAAAGTCTCCAAGAAATGTGGGAGTATGTAAAATGTCCAAACCTAAGAATCACGGGTGCTTCTGAAGAAGAAGAGAAAGTAGCAGTTTTACAAAACCTATTTGAGGGAATAATGGAGGAAAACTTACCTGGCCTTGCCAGAGATCTAAACTTCCAGATACAAGAAACCCAAAGAACTTTCAGATCATGCATTGCAAAAAAGGTCATCTCCAAGACATATCGTGCTATGCAGAGTAAACGTGAAAGAAATAATTTTAAGAGAAGTGAGACAAAGCCATCAAGTAACTTACAAAAGTAAATCTATTAGACTAATAGTAGATTTCTCAGAAGAAACCTTACGAGCCAGAAGGGAATGGGGCTTCATCTTCAATCTACTCAAACAGAATAACTGTCAACCAAGAATGTTGTATCCTGCAAAACAGGATTTCATAAATAAAGGAGAAATCAAGTCCTTTGCAGACACTGGGGGTATTTGTCACCACTAAACTGGCTCTACAAGAAAGAATCAAAGGAGTCCTAAATACTGAAACAAAAGGTCAAAATACACCAGTAGAAAAACACTGGAAATTCACAGCCTTTATGAAACACCAGCACAATAAAGAAAATAAAGAAACAAAACAACCAGATAACAACCAGTATGATGAACAGAATAGTATCTTACATATCATTATTAATTCTAAACATAAATAATCTCAATGCCTCACTAAAAAGATATAATGGCAGAATGGATTTTAAAAACACACACACAACCTAAATATCTGCTGCCTTCAAAAGATCCTCTTAACTCACAAAGACTCCTATATACTCAAGGTAAAGAGGTGGGGAAAAATACTCCATGCAAATGAAAACCAAAAACAAGCAGAAATAGCCATTGTCAAATCAAATAAAACAGACTTTAAATTAACAACAGTAAAAAAATACAAAGATGACTATTATATAATGACAAAGGAATCAATCCAACAAGAAGATACAACAATTTTAAATACATATGCACCTAACACCAGAATCCTCAGCTTTATAAAAACCAGTTCTAGTAGACCTATAAAAAGAGGCAGACAGCAATACAATAATAGTGGGAAACAACAATAGTGGGAGACAACAATCAAGGCAGAAGGTCAACAAAGAAACATTGGAGTTAAACAGAACTCTAGAGGAAATAGAACAGACATCTATAGAACATTCTATCCCAAAACTACAGAACTAATTTCTCTCATAAGCATATGGAACATTCTCTAAGATAGACCATAGAATAGGCCACAAATCAAGTCTCAATAAATTCAAAAAATCAAAATCATATCAAGCACCATCTCAGACCACAGTAGAATAAAATTAGAAAATAACTCCGAGAAGAAATTGTGAAACCTAACAAAGACATGGAAGTTAAACAATTTTCTCCCAAATGAAGCTTGAGTCAACAATGAGTTCAAGTTGGAAATTAAAACATTCCTTGAAATGAATAACAACAATGAAACTAGTTATCAAAACCTCTGGGACATAGCCAAAGCTGTGCTCAGAGGAAAATTTATAGATCTCAAGGCCCACATTAAGACTGAAAGATCACATATCAACAGCCTAACATCACACCTCAAGTAACTAGGAGAACACAAACAAACCAAACCCAAAGCAAGCAGAAGAAAAAAAAAATAATGAGATCAGAGCAAAACTAAATGAAACTGAAATTTTAAAAATGCAGAAAAATGAAATGATCCTTATCTCCTCCCATATACAAAAAATTAACTCAAGATGGATTAAAAACTTAAATTTCATACCTGAAATCATAAAAATCCTAGAAGAAAACCTAGGAAAAACTCTATGGACATCAGCCTAGGCAAATAATTCATGCTAAGACCTCAAAAACAAATGCAACTAATACAAAAATAAATAGGTGAGACTTACATAAACTAAAAGTCTTCTGCACAGCAAAAGAAAAAATCAACAGAGCAAATAGTCAACCTACAGAATGGGAGAAGATATTCACAAACTATGCATCTGACAAAGGATTCATATATAGAATCTACAAAGAACTCAAACAAATCAAGAAAAAAGCAAATAACCCCCAATAAAAAATGGGCAATGACATGAACAGACATCTCTCAAAAGAAGATATACATATAGCCAACAAACATATGAAAAATGTTCAATATCACTTATCAGGGAAATGCAAATTAAAACCACAATGAGATACCACCTTACACTAGTCAGGATGGCCATTATTAAAAAACCTAAAAACAATAGATACAGGCAGAAGAGGAAAGCCTTATACACTGTTGGTGGGAGTCTAAATTAATACAACCTCTATGGAAAGTGGTACAGAGATTGCTCAAAGAACTAAAAGAAGATACACCATTTGCTCCAGCAATCCTACTACTAGGTATCTACCCTAATGAACAGAGGTCATTATATAAGATACCTGCAACTGCATGTTCACCACAGCACAATTCATAATTGCAAAAATGAGGAATCAATCTAAATGCCCATCAACTGATCAGTGAATAATGAAAATGTGGTATATACACACCATGCAATACTATGTAGCCATAAAAAAGAATGAAATCACTTCCTTTGCAGCAACATGGATGGAGCTGGAGATCATCATCATAAGTATACTGACTCATACAGAAAACCAAACAACACGTGTTCTCACTCATATGGAGGAGCTAAACAGTAACAAAGATGAAAACAATAGACAGTAGAGAACACCAATAAGGGAGGAGGGGTAAGGTAATTTAGAGTTCAGGAACTACACAGTATGTCCATGTAACAAATATGCATGGTTACCTCCCAAATCTAAAATTTTAAAAAAGAGATGCCAGACCAAAATAAATACATAGATCAATATGAATCTCTAAAATATGCTAAGTGAATGAAAGCAGATCCAAAATACTGAATACTATTTAATTCTCTTTATATGAAATTCTACAAAAGGTAGAATAATAGCAACAGAAACAGCTGCCTGGGGCCATAAATGGGAATGAAGATTAACTGCAAAACAACATGGAGAAACTTTTTAGGAAGGATGGAAATACTACAAAACTTCATTGTATTAGTGATTGCCTGACCAAAATTCATCAAACTGCACACTTAAAATGAATAAGTTTTATTATGTATAAATTGTACCTCAACAGAGTATAAGTTAGTCCGTAAATAAAATTCAATGATTAAAAAGTGTTCAAGCCGGGCTTGGTGGCTCAGCCTGTAATCCCGCGCCTTTGGGAGGCTGAGGTGAGTGGATTGCCTGAGCCTGAGGGTTCGAGACCCGCCTGGGCAGTGAGACCTCATCTCTACAATAAATCAAAAAATCAGCCGGGCATGGTAGCACATGCCTGTATTTCCGGCTACTTGGAAGGCTGAGGCAGAAGGATCACCGGAGCCCAGCAGGTCGAGGCTGCGGTGGCTGGGAGCGGCCACTGCACTCCAGTCTGGGCGACCGAGTGAGACTCCAACTCAAAAAAAATAAAATAAAATAAAAAGTGTTCAAAGGTCAGGCACTGTGACTCACTCCTGTAATCCCAGTGCTTTGGGAGACAGAAGCAGAATGATTGTTTGCACCCAGGAATTTGAGGTTTCAGTGAGCAGTTTGGGCAACAGAGTAAGACTCTGTCTCTAAAAAATAAATACATAAAATAAATAAAAATAAAAAGCATTCAAAGATTAGTGTAATAGCATTAAAATGAATTTAACAAAAAATTAATATCACCTATCATTGATCTCCCTATCACAATAGTTAATTTAATTTTTGTCTTTTATCTTTCTATGCATATTTATGTAAACCAAAAATAAAATTCTAACCCCACAGTAAATTGAGTGGATCCCCTCTTGACCAAGGGAACCCCCAAAAACCCTTGAAACCTAAATTCCAGGTAATTATGGGAAGGGAGTTTGGACATACTTTGTTATACTCACTGTCTTTAGGCACAACTGACCAGTATTACAATTAAAATAGAGAGCATAAAACTGACAAAACAGACTCTTTGTGGCAATAAGATACCAAATTCTGGTATAGTATGACATGACAGATATCATGCCTTGAAGTAAATAAAAATATTTTACCCCAAAATACCTTCTTCAACATATTTTGAAGTGGTCCTGCAAAATCATCTTTTGTGGGGGAAATCTGTATCTGTAGAGAATTTCTTTCCCTTTCTAGTTCTTTCCTGGATTTAGGAGAGATTAAATGAAAGTCTCACACCTTTAAATTCTGAAGAGACTTTTACTATGTATTCTCTCTAAGGCTGCTACCTAGAAACTTCATCTACATAGCAAGGGTCTTGGTTTCCACAACCCTTTTATCTTAGTTCAAACATCCCTTTCTACTGTAGTTTAACTCTTTCAACCAATTGTCAATGAGAAAATCTTTGAATCCACCTATGATTCTTAAGACCCTGCTTCAAGATATCTCACCTCTTTAGGCTGAACCAATGTACACTTTATTTATGTTTTTGTCTATAACTTCTGTCTCCCTAAAATGTATAAAAACCAAGCTATAACCTGACAACCTCGGGCACACTTTCACAGTACCTCTTGAGACTATATCCCAGGCTATGGGCACTCATATTGGCTCAGAATAAACCTCTTTAAATATTTTTCACAAATTGGCTTTTTTGCCAGCATTTATAACCTAGACTATTTTCTTCAGTGATAGCCTAAGTAAATAAACATTCGTATATCTTTTATTCAAAATAATACAACTTTCTATGCTGTTGAAAACTTTTTATCAAAACAAATATTTGAAACAAATATTTGAGAATGTTCTTTATTTAAAAAATAAATTCTAGTGAGTAGTAATATTCATTAGATGCAATATGATATACTTGAAAGAACATTTAACTTGGCTCTACTCATGTTATCTGGATTCCACTAAATTATCTCTGCCAGTAAATAGGTATGAAAAATCATTTAAATCTCACTTGCTTTTCTGGGCTTCAAGTTCCTCATCTAAAAATAATAGGAATTGATTAGCTAAGTGCCTGTCCAAGAACAATCTACAAGATAAAGAGCTTACAACTAAATGTAAATTGACTATTTCACTGAACATTTTGTAACTTAGTCCTTTTCAATAAAGAAAGTATTGTGTTGATTTACATTCTGGTGCAAACCGCTTCCTCATTATACACAGGAAACAAAGGGCACATAGAGTAGTACTAGGCTTTCAAATATTCCCAATTCTAGTCTATTTCCTTAAAGTCTAAAATTCTGTTGTGCCAACTCTCAGAAAACCTAAGTACTAATATATGTTATTCCTGCTGACCTTCAACATTCTTCTATTGATAATGTTCAGGAAGAAGAAAAGTGGAAAGTATAATGAAGGCTATTTGAGTCACTATTTTACGTACTTAAAAGACAAGACAAGTAATTGTTTGGGTATGTCAGATCTGTTTCCTTTCTGGCTCAAGAGTACAATATAACACTTTGCAAGGAACTTAAGCACTTAACATAGCATGGCTGCAGAGGTAGGAACCTCAGACACACACATCTCAAGTACTACCTTGTTTTTGTTTTTGTTTTGTTTTGTTTTGTGTGTGTGTGTGTGTGTGTGTGTGTGTGTGTGTGTGTGTGTGTGATAGTTACTTTTTCCATTTTTATTTATTTGTATTTTTGGGCTTTCTGCTGTAAACATATATTCCTTGTGAAGCTTCCAACTTGGAAAGTCATTCTCATGTGATTCACTCGCATTGGAAGCTTCTCATATTTATTTTCGAGACATTAAGCATAGAGACACCCAGGAAACCAAGACTGGATCTGGAATAGTTAGAAGGTTTAGGGATGCCTTCTAACAGTAACTTGCAACCATTTTGGAGCTCTACGTTTAGATGATCAAATCTGCTCTATGACTGGCTTGCAGATGCAATTCATTACTGTATTCTAGTAACTACAAGGAACAAATGCCCATGGAGGCCACTGCTACTAATCTTTAAAACATATAAGATTCAGAGTTAAATTTTGGAGGCCATTCTTAATTTAATTTGCCAACTAACCTTTGATGAATGTATAATATTTTATTTGAAATATATTGGATAATCAAATTGAAAGTGGGACTCAAATCTTAAAGCTATTGGATCATTCAATAAGTTACTAATTAGAAATCATTTAGATTTCATATTCATGAAATAAAAATGAAGATTTCAAAATCAAAACTGTTGGTACTTTAAATTATTTTGAAGCTTAAAGAAATTTGATTATGAGACCAGAGTAGCACGACAAGGAGCTATAAACTCAGCAGCTATAACGTAGGCAACTACAACCTTTCTTCCTCCCATTATAGATTAGACTTTTCTTTACCCACACTGTTTTATAAAATGTGGTAAAAGACTAGTGTGCTAAAGAAGACCCCTTCCCTCTTCACTGATGATCTTCATTATAGTTTAAATGCCCCCTTATTTCTCTGACACGAAGACCTCACAACTATCATATTGTCTAAGATGGAATGTTAAGTATGCTCTTTTAAATTGGAAAAAGAGCCAGGCACGTGGTTCATACCTGTAATTCCAGCATTTTGGGAGCCTGAGGAAGAAGGATTGCTTGAACCTAGGAGTTCAAAACCATCCTGGGCAACATAGTGAGAACTCATCTCTACAAAATATCAAAAAATAGCCAGGCATGGTGGCATGCACCTATAGTCCCAACTACTTGGAATGCTGAGGATTGTCTGAGCTCAGGAGGTCAAGGCTGCAATTAGCCATGATTGTGCCACTGCACTTCAGCATGGGAAACAGAGTAAGACCCTGACTCAAAAGAAAAAAAAATGGGAAGGAAAAATACAGTTGTAACTGATCAAATTGCTGTAACTCACAAACCAGCCTTTTATGAAAAATGTTGTAATTCACTTAAATGTCTTTGCTTTCTGTTCATATAAGCAAGACCTTAAATTGTCAGCTTCAGAGCACTATCCTCATTTCTTTGGAGTCTATGCTACCTGAATGGTCATTTTCAGCTTAGCACCTGAATAAACTCTTTTAAACTGGACTCTGATTCTTTTGATTATTTCAGGTTGACAATGACAATACATTACTGAGCTGGTCTCAATAGGGGCTAGTACATGGAGGACCAATACTTGAACCCTCAAGAATGGCAGTCTTTGTTTTGTTTTTGTTTTTGTTTTATTTTGTTTTTTATTTTTTTTTACAATCAATATTTTTTATTATGATATTGTGGGGTACAGTTAAAGGTTAGGTATACAAATACATTTCGTTCAGGCACCCTTGTTGATAAGAAGTGTTTCCCCATCCCCAGACAGATATTTACTACCGTTAATCCCATCTCCCTCCTCCCCCACAGCTTCCCACTACTGTCAGTCATTTTCTTATAATATTACATTGGATGTTCAAGGCGCACTATATGAGTGAGAACATGTGATACTCGGATCTTTGATTCTGTGAGAGGTCACTCAGTATTATAGACTCTAGTTCCATCCAGGTTGCTGCAAAATTCATGATTTTGTTCTTTTTTATGGCTGCATAGTATTCCATCATGTATATATACCACATTTTCTTAATCCAGTCCTCTTTTGATGGACAGCATGGTTGCTTCCAGGTTCTTGCTATTGTGAACAACAGTGCGATAAACATACATGTGCAGGTATCTTTTTTATGGAGTGATTTGAGTTCCTCCAGATATATTCCCAGTAAGGGGATTGTGGGGTCATATGGGAGGTTGATAATTAGAGCTTTTAAGAATTGCCACACTGCTTTCCATAGAGGTTGCACTAATTTACACTCTCACCAACGGTGTAGAAGTGTTCCCTTTTCGCCACATCCTCTTCAGCAGCTGTTATTTTGAGTTGTTGATAATTGCCATTCTGACTGGAGTTAGGTGGTATCTCAGTGAGGTTTTGATTTGCATCTTCCTGATGATTAGTGAGGTTGAACATTTCTTCATATGTCTGTTGGCAGCTCGGATGTCTTCCTTTGTAAAGTGTCTGTTCATATATTTTGGCCATTTTATAATGGGGGTGTTTGTTTTTTTCTTTTCAGCACGTTTGAGTTCCTTGTAGATCCAAGATGTTAAGCCTTTGTCAGACTTGGTGTTGGAAAATGCTTTTTCCCAGTCTATAGCCTGTCTCCCTGCTCTCTTGATGGTTTCTTTGGATTTGCAGAAGCTTGTCAATTTAATAAGGTCTCACTTGTCTACCTTCTCTCTTATGACCTGTGGGTTTCGGATTTTGTTCAGGAATTGGATGCCAGTTCCGATTTCTATAAGGGTATGTCCTCATTTTCGAAGGTTCTTATGGTTTGAGGTTTTACATTTAGGTCTCTGATCCACTTGGAGTTAATTATTGTGTATGGGGATAGATAGGGGTCCTGTTTCAAACTTCTGCATGTAGTCAGCCAGTTTTCCCAGGAGCATTTACTGAATAGGTTCTCCTCTCCCCAGTGGTAGGTGGTGGAGGCTTTGTCGAAGATGAGTTGGTTGAGAAATTGAGATTTTGCTTCTGGAATCTCAATTCTATTCCATTGATCTACATGCCTGTTCCTATACTAGTACCAAGCTGTTTTGATGATTGTAGTTTTATAGTAAAGTTTGAAGTCTGGTAATGTGATACCACCTGCTTTGGTTTTTTTGCTGAGGATTGTTCTGGCTATTCTTGGACATTCATGTTTCCATATGAATGCCTATGTTGTTTTTTCTAGGTCTAAGAAGAATGTTGCTGGTAATTTGATGGGTATTGCATTGAATTTGTAGATTGCCTTAGGTAAGATGGACATCTTCACAATGTTGATTCTTCCAATCCATGAGCATGGGATATTTTTCCACTTGTTTGTGTAGTTTTCATTGTAAAAGTCTTTCACGTCTCTGGTTAGGAAGATGCCAAGGTATTTCATTTTTTTTGTGGCTATTGTGAATGGAATTGTGGTTTTTATTTGGGTTTTCTGTTTGTTTACTATAGGTGTAAAGAAATATGACTGTCTTTTGCACATTTATTTTGTATTCTGAGACTTTGCCAAAGGCCTTTATCAGTGTAAGGAGGTTTTTGACAGATTCTCTTGGGTTTTCGAGGTACACAAACATACCGTCTGCAAAGAGACATAACTTGACTACCTCTTTTCCTATTCAGATACCCCTGATTGCCTTCACTTCTCTGATTGCTCAAGCCAGGACTTCTAATACTATGTTGACCAGGAGGGGTGAGAGCGGGCATCCTTGTCTTGTTCCAGTTTTCAGGGGAAATGTTTCCAATCTTTGTCCGTTTAGGAGTATGCTGGCTGTGGGTTTCTCGTAGATGACTTTTACTATTTTGAGGTATGTTCCCTGTATGCCTAGGGTTTTTATCAAGAAGAAGTGCAGGATTTTATGAAGAAGGGGAGCAGGATTTTATCAAATGCTTTTTCTGCATCTAATGATATAATCATATGGTTTTTGTTTTGACATCTGTTGATGTATTTAATTACATTTATGGTTTTACGAATGTTGAACCAGCCTTGCATCCCAGGAATGAAGCCTACTTGGTCAGAATGGATGATTTTTGAGATGTATTGCTGAATTCGGTTTGCTAGGATCTTGTTGAGAATTT